>NC_053392.1:491664918-491967948 GCF_905171765.1 Bufo bufo | reverse complement strand
GGAGGTATCACTAATTGTTTTAAGAGCAGAGAAATTGAAATTGTGAAAATTGCTAATTTTTCCAAATTTTTGGTAAATTTTGTATTTTTTCATAAATAAAAATGAAATATTTTGACTCAAATTTACCATTGTCATGAAGTACAATATGTAAAGAGAAAACAATCTCAGAATGGCTTTGATAAGTAAAAGCGTTTTAAAGTTATCACCACATAAAGTGAAACGTCAGATTTGCTAAATGTGGCTTGGTCCTGAAGGTAAAAGTAGCATGGTCTTGAAGGGGTTAATCGGGTTGTCCAGCCTTGCAGCAAACTTAATTAATGCCTGGAAAATGCTGCCAATCACAGGCCTCAGTGGTCACATATGCTATAATCCATATGGATGTGTCTCAGATTTTGCTGCATGCTTTGCAAAGGGTGAAATCTGCACTGGAAATCTGCAGCATAAATTGACATGATGCAGATTTAAAATCGATCGATCTACACTGCAGATTTATTTTCAGTGTGGGGATGACATTTTTTAACAACACATTCATTCTACTGACACTATAAAATACTGCGCATAATGCCATGTAAAATTGCAGTAGCAAATACACAGTGAGAGGCATTTATAAAACTGTTTATGCCATCATATCATAAAAAGATGTACCATATTTTTCTGACTATAAGACGCACTGGCACATTTTTTTCGAACTATAAGACGCATCAGCATGAGATCAGACCTATCAGCCACAAATCAGACCATGAGCCTCAGCTCAGATCTACATTAGCCTCTGATCAGAACCCCATTAGCCTCAGCTCAGACCCCCATCAGCCTCAGATCGGACCCCGCCATCAGCCTCAGATCGGACCCCGCCATCAGCCTCAGATCGGACCCCGCCATCAGCCTCAGATCGGACCCCGCCATCAGCCTCAGATCGGACCCCGCCATCAGCCTCAGATCGGACCCCGCCATCAGCCTCAGATCGGACCCCTCCATCAGCCTCAGATCGGACCCCTCCATCAGCCTCAGATCGGACCCCTCCATCAGCCTCAGATCGGACCCCTCCATCAGATGTCAGATCAGACATTAAAATAAAAAAAAACGTACCTCTCCTGCTGCCACTCTGCAGATTCACACACCCTCCCTGGTCTTCTTCTGGCCTGCACTGCACTGTGACCTGACATCGCACAGCATCTAGTCATAGTGTGCGCCTACATGCACTACGTCCTGATGCTGTATGCAGTCAGGACAGAGTGCAGAGCAGGACCTGGAGGAAAATCAGGGAGGGTAAGTAGAGTCAGCACAGCGCTTCTCTCACTACTTACCACACCTCCTACATGCTGATGACAACTTCCATAATAGAAGCGTTCATTAGCATTGGGACTATAAGACGCAGTGCCACTTTTCCCCCACTTTTGGGGGAAAAAGTGCATCTTATAGTTTGAAAAATACATTAAATTAGGGAACACACCCAATATTTGCGCCATAATTTGTGATTTTTTTTAAAGTGGTAGGAAAAGTGGGCAAGGTTTATTGAGAGGGGGCATTGCCTCCACAGCCTGACAGATGTACTATAATTTATGTCAGAAATTGACATAAATGATAGTTCAAATCTATGCCAGCTCATAAATAAAGTAGATTTAAACTTCTGGCGTACGGACTGCCCGATGGACTTTATACTAACACTGGCATTTGTAACACCAATTTTGGTTATCTCTGTTTTATTGGTTCTACCACCTTTTCCTGTTGGGATTCCTCAGGCAAACCCTGTTGGGTGCTCTATCAGCAGGTCTGGTTTTGGAAAACTGATGACATACAGTACAGATGCATCCCTACTTTAGGGCATTTTCCATCTACAAAACAGAAGAAAGTAACGTGTTGCATTTTTCAAATACGGCCATATTGTACACTCCCATGTATACAGCCTCATAGATTGGGTTAAACTACATACTACAGATAAGAAAAAAATACGGATGCAAGGCCTTATTTAACCGGCTGAAATGTAGGCAAATTATAGCATCCATATTACAGCGATAAATATTGGCCTGACCAGGGGTCTAATGATCCGAACTTACAGCATCATAGATTGTATTGTTGGTTATCAGTAGAGCTTTCCAGCTTTAATATGTAAAGTAAAATATGCCCACATTAAACCCGTCTGAATAAGACCTTATACTGATAAAAAAAAATACGCTTACATGAAAGTGGCCAGATCCTCCTAAATGAGATAGATAGTTTACCTAGTGCTCAGACGCCTCTTTAACCACCTCAGCCCCCAGTGCTTAAACACCCTGAAAGACCAGGCCACTTTTTACACTTCTGACCTACACTACTTTCACCGTTTATTGCTCGGTCATGCAACTTACCACCCAAATGAATTTTACCTCCTTTTCTTCTCACTAATAGAGCTTTCATTTGGTGGTATTTCATTACTGCTGACATTTTTACTTTTTTTGTTATTAATCGAAATTTAACGATTTTTTGGCAAAAAAATTACATTTTTCACTTTCAGTTGTAAAATTTTGCAGAAAAAACGACATCCATATATAAATTTTGCTCTAAATTTATTGTTCTACATGTCTTTGATAAAAAAAAAATGTTTGGGTAAAAAAAAAAATGGTTTGGGTAAAAGTTATAGCGTTTACAAACTATGGTACAAAAATGTGAATTTCCGCTTTTTGAAGCAGCTCTGACTTTCTGAGCACCTGTCATGTTTCCTGAGGTCCTACAATGCCCAGACAGTACAAACACCCCACAAATGACCCCATTTCGGAAAGTACACACCCTAAGGTATTCGCTGATGGGCATAGTGAGTTCATAGAACTTTTTATTTTTTGTCACAAGTTAGCGGAAAATGATGATTTATTTATTATTTTTTTTTTCTTACAAAGTCTCATATTCCACTAACTTGTGACAAAAAATAAAAGGTTCTATGAACTCACTATGCCCATCACGAAATACCTTGGGGTCTCTTCTTTCCAAAATGGGGTCACTTGTGGGGTAGTTATACTGCCCTGGCATTCTAGGGGCCCAAATGTGTGGTAAGGAGTTTGAAATCAAATTCTGTAAAAAATGACGAGTGAAATCCGAAAGGTGCGCTTTGGAATATGGGCCCCTTTGCCCACCTAGGCTGCAAAAAAGTGTCACACATCTGGTATCTCCGTATTCAGTAGAAGTTGGGGAATGTGTTTTAGGGGGTCTTTTTACATATACCCATGCTGGGTGAGATAAATATCTTGGTCAAATGCCAACTTTGTATAAAAAAATGGGAAAAGTTGTCTTTTGCCAAGATATTTCTCTCACCCAGCATGGGTATATGTAAAATGACACCCCAAAACACATTCCCCAACTTCTCCTGAGTACGGCGATACCAGATGTGTGACACTTTTTTGCAGCCTAGGTGAGCAAAGGGGCCCATATTCCAAAGAGCACCTTTCGGATTTCACTGGTCATTTTTTACAGAATTTGATTTCAAACTCCTTACCACACATTTGGGCCCCTAGAATGCCAGGGCAGTATAACTACCCCACAAGTGACCCCATTTTGGAAAGAAGAGACCCCAAGGTATTCGCTGATGGGCATAGTGAGTTCATGGAAGTTTTTATTTTTTGTCACAAGTTAGTGGAATATGAGACTTTGTATGAAAATAAATAAATAAATAAATCATCATTTTCCTCTAACTTGTGACAAAAAATAAAAATTCTAGGAACTCGCCATGCCCCTCACGGAATACCTTGGGGTGTCTTCTTTCCAAAATGGGGTCACTTGTGGGGTAGTTATACTGCCCTGGCATTTTCCAGGGGCCCTAATGTGTGGTAAGTAGGTAAATGACCTGTGAAATCCTAAAGGTGCTCTTTGGAATATGGGCCCCTTTGCCCACCTAGGCTGCAAAAAAGTGTCACACATGTGGTATCGCCGTATTCAGGAGAAGTTGGGGAATGTGTTTTGGGGTGTCATTTTACATATACCCATGCTGGGTGAGAGAAATATCTTGGCAAAAGACAACTTTTCCCATTTCTTTATACAAAGTTGGCATTTGACCAAGATATTTCTCTCACCCAGCATGGGTATATGTAAAATGACACCCCAAAACACATTCCCCAACTTCTCCCGATTACGGCGATACCAGATGTGTGACACTTTTTTGCAGCCTAGATGCGCAAAGGTGCCCAAATTCCATTTAGGAGGGCATTTTTAGACATTTGGATACCAGACTTCTTCTCACGCTTTGGGGCCCCTAGAATGCCAGGGCAGTATAAATATCCCACATGTGACCCCATTTTGGAAAGAAGACACCCCAAGGTATTCAATGAGGGGCATGGCGAGTTCATAGAAATTTTTTTTTTTTTGGCACAAGTTAGCGGAAATTGATATTTTTTATTTTTTTCTCACAAAGTCTCCCGTTCCGCTTACTTGGGACAAAAATTTCAATCTTTCATGGACTCAATATGCCCGTCACGGAATACCTGGGGGTGTCTTCTTTCCGAAATGGGGTCACATGTGGGGTATTTATACTGCCCTGGCATTCTAGGGGCCCTAAAGCATGAGAAGAAGTCTGGAATATAAATGTCTAAAAAATTTTACGCATTTGGATTCCGTGAGGGGTATGGTGAGTTCATGTGAGATTTTATTTTTTGACACAAGTTAGTGGAATATGAGACTGTAAGAAAAAAAAATAATAATTCCGCTAACTTGGGCCAAAAAAATGTCTGAATGGAGCCTTACAGAGGGTGATCAATGACAGGGGGGTGATCAATGACAGGGGGGTGATCAATGACAGGGGGGTGATCAGAGAGTCTATATGGGGTGATCACCCCCCTGTCATTGATCACCCCCCTGTAAGGCTCCATTCAGATGTCCGTATGTGTTTTGCGGATCCGATCCATGTATCCGTGGATCCGTAAAAATCATACGGACATCTGAATGCAGCATGACAGGGGGGGGTGATCAATGACAGGGGGGGGTGATCAATGACAGGGGGGTGATCAGGGAGTCTGAATGGGGTAATCACCCCCCCTGGAAGGCTCCAGGGAGACGCCTGTATGTGTTTTGCGGATCCGATCCATCTATCAGTGGATCCGTAAAAATCATGCGGACATCTGAATGGAGCTTTACAGGGGGTTGATCAATGACAGGGGTGTAATCAATGACAGGGGGGTGATCAGGGAGTCTATATGGGGTGATAACCACAGTCATTGATCACGCCCCTGTAAGGCTTCATTCAGACGTCCGTATGCGTTTTGCGGATCCGATCCATCCATCAGTGGATCCGTAAAAATCATGCGGACATCTGAATGGAGCTTTACAGGGGGTTGATCAATGACAGGGGTGTAATCAATGACAGGGGGGTGATCAGGGAGTCTATATGGGGTGATAACCACAGTCATTGATCACGCCCCTGTAAGGCTTCATTCAGACGTCCGTATGCGTTTTGCGGATCCGATCCATCTATCAGTGGATCCGTAAAAATCATGCGGACATCTGAATGGAGCTTTACAGGGGGTTGATCAATGACAGGGGTGTAATCAATGACAGGGGGGTGATCAGGGAGTCTATATGGGGTGATAACCACAGTCATTGATCACACCCCTGTAAGGCTTCATTCAGACGTCCGGATGCGTTTTGCGGATCCGATCCATGTATCAGTGGATCCGTAAAAATCATGCGGACATCTGAATGGAGCTTTACAGGGGGTTGATCAATGACAGGGGGGTAATCAATGACAGGGGGGTGATCAGGGAGTCTATATGGGGTGATCAGGGGCTAATAAGGGGTTAATAAGTGACGGGGGGGGGGGGTGTAGTGTAGTGTAGTGGTGCTTGGTGGTACTTTACTGAGCTACCTGTGTCCTCTGGTGGTCGATCCAAACAAAGGGGACCACCAGAGGACCAGGTAGCAGGTATATTAGACGCTGTTATCAAAACAGCGTCTAATATACCTGTTAGGGGTTAAAAAAAACACATCTCCAGCCTGCCAGCGAACGATCGCCGCTGGCAGGCTGGAGATCAACTCTCTTACCTTCCGTTCCTGTGAGCGCGCGCGCCTGTGTGCGCGCGCGCCTGTGTGCGCGCGTTCACAGGAAGTCTCGGCTCGCGCGAGATGACGCGTATATGCGTGACTCTGCGCAGGGCTGCCACCTCCGGAACGCGAATCTGCGTTAGGCGGTCCGGAGGTGGTTAAGCTACTTTCACACTAGCGTTTTAGTTTTCCGGTATTGAGATCAGTCATAGGGGCTTAATACCGCAAATGGGGACAAAACGTAACTGAACAGAACGGAGCGCTCCAAAATGCATTCCGTTCTCATACCAGAGAGAAAACCGCAGCATGCTACAGTTTGCTTTCCATCCTGGGATGCAGGGCAAGATGGATCTGTCATGACCCACAATGCAAGTCAATGGGGATGGATCAGTTTTCTCTGCCACAATAGAAAACGGATCTGTCCTCCTTTGACTTTCAATGGCGTTCATGACGGATCCGTCTTGGCAATGTTAAAGATAATACAACAGGATCCGTTCATAACGGATGCAGATAGTTGTATTATCAGTAACGGAAGCGTTTTTGCTGAACCCTGCCAGATCCATTAAAAACGCTAGTGTGAAAGTAGCCTGAGTTGGATATTGCTACAGAGGCTTCTTGGAGCACAGCACACAATATAAGGGTAAATGGTGACACCTAATGGTCACATATTAAATATACACTGCCTGTCCAAAAAAAAAAAATCGCCACGTGGATTTAACTAAGCAAATAGTTATGAGCCTCCTATTAGATAATTACTGCATGGGCGATTATCTTTCAGCTGGTAATAAGTTATTTAACCTCTACTGGTGCAATGAGTTGCTTCTCATTTCTTAAACAACCATGTCGAAAGACACATCTCGCAGTCGTGGAAAAGATATTAGTCTGTTTGAGAAGGGTCAAATCATTGGCATGCATCAAGCAGAGAAAGCATCTAAGGAGATTGCAGAAACTACTAACTGGGTTAAGAACTGTCCAACGCATTATTAAAACTGGAAGGATAGTGGGGACCCATCGTATTCGAGGAAGAAATGTGGCGGAGAAAAATCCTGAATGATCGTGATCGGCGATCACTTAAACGTTTGAAATCAAATCGAAGAAAAACAACAGTAGAACTCAGGGCTATGTTTAATAGTGAAAGTAAAAGCATTTCCACACACACAATGCAAAGGGAACTCAAGGGATTGGGACTGAACAGCTGTGTAGCCGTAAGAAAACCACTAATCAGTGAGGCAAACAAAAAAAAGGCTTCAATTTGCTAGAGAGCATAAAGATTGGACTATGGAGCAATGGATGAAGGTCATGTGGTCTGATGAGTCCAGATATACCCTGCTCCAGAGTGATGGGCACATCATGGTAAGAAGAGAGGCAGATGAAGTGATGCACCCATCATGCCTAGTGCCTACTGTACAAGCCTGTGGGGGCAGTGCTATGATCTGGGGTTGCTGCAGTTGGTCAGGTCTAGGTTCAGCAACAGTATGTGCTCCAAGAATGAGGTCAGCTGACTACCTGAACATACTGAATGACCAGGTTATTCCATCAATGGATTTGTTCTTCCCTGATGGCACGGGCATATTCCAAGATGACAATGCCAGGATTCATCAGGCTCAAATTGTGAAAGAGTGGTTCAGGGAGCACAATACATAATTTTCAGACATGGATTGGCCACCACAGAGTCCAGACCTTAACCCCATTGAGAATCTTTGGGATGTGCTGGAGAAGGCTTTGCACAGTAGTGAGACTCTACCATCATCAATGCAAGATCTTGGTGAAAAATTAATGCAACACTGGATGGAAATAAATCTTGCGACATTGCAGAAGCTTATCGAAACAATGCCACAGCGAATGTGTGCTGTAATCAAAGCTAAAGGCGGTCCAACAAAATATTTTTGGTGGTGACTTTTTTTTGGGACGGGCAGTGTGTATATATATTATATATATATTATATACACACACACACACACACATACATACACTGCTCAAAAAATTAAGGGAACACTTAAACACCACAATGTAACTCCAAGTCAATCACACTTCTGTGAAATCAAACTGTCCAATTAGGAAGCAACACTGAGTGACAATCAATCAATTTCACATGCTGTTGTGCAAATGGGATAGACAACAGGTGGAAATTATAGGCAATTAGCAAGACACCCCCAATAAAGGAGTGGTTCTGCAGGTGGTGACCACAGACCACTTCTCAGTTCCTATGCTTCCTGGCTGATGTTTTGGTCACTTTTGAATGCTGCCGGTGCTTTCACTCTAGTGGTAGCATGAGACGGAGTCTACAACCCACACAAGTGGCTCAGGTAGTGCAGCTTTTAGGCCTTCTCCTCAACATGGGTCTAACTAAAAAGCATGAATTGCGGTCATATTGGTCCACGAACCCAATTCATCACATGCCCATGTTCTCTGCTGCTATGTCCAGGACACGATTTGAGACCATCCTGCGTTTTCTGCATTTTAGCGACAACACCACCTCCCGTCCCAGAGGCCACCCAGCTTTTGACCGGCTCCACAAAATTCGGCCCCTCATAGACCATTTCAACCAGAAATTTGCAGATTTGTATACCCCCGAGCAAAACATCTGCGTAGACGAGTCCCTAATACATTTTACCGGGCGCCTTGGCTTCAAACAATACATCCCAAGCAAGCGTGCCCGGTATGGGGTCAAATTGTATAAGCTCTGTGAAAGGGCCACAGGCTATACCCACAAATTTCGGATCTATGAGGGAAAAGATCAGACCCTGGAGCCGGTCGGTTGCCCTGACTACCTGGGGAGCAGTGGGAAGACAGTCTGGGACTTGGTGTCACCCTTATTCGGCAAGGGGTACCATCTTTATGTGGACAATTTTTACACAAGTGTGGCCCTCTTGAGGCATTTGTTTCTAGAACGGATTTGCACCTGTGGCACCGCGCGAACTAGTCGCGTGGGCTTCCCCCAACGGCTCGTTACCACCCGTCTTGCAAGGGGGGAGAGGGCTGCCTTGTGTAATGAAGAACTGCTCGCGGTGAAATGGAGAGACAAGCGTGACGTTTACATGCTCTCCTCTATTCACGCAGACACGACAATCCAAATTGAAAGGGCAACCCGTGTCATTGAAAAGCCCCTCTCAGTCCACGACTATAATGCGCTCATGGGAGGGATGGACTTCAATGACCAGATGTTGGCTCCCTATTTAGTTTCCCGACGCACCAGACGCTGGTATAAGAAGGTGTCTGTATATTTAATTCAATTGGCTGCATATAATAGTTTTGTTCTCTACAGTAAGGCTGGGAGAACAGGATCCTTCCTCAAATTCCAGGAAGAGATCATCGAGAACCTCCTGTATCCAGGAGGTTCCGTGGCCCCATCCACCAGTGTAGTTAGCCGTCTACACGAGCGACATTTCCCCAGTGTCGTTGCTGGTACCTCAACCCAACCGCCACCCCGAAAAAAAATGTCGTGTCTGTAGCAGGAGTGGAATAAGGCGTGACACCCGCTATTTCTGTCCTGACTGTCCTGACCACCCTGCCCTATGCTTTGGTGAGTGTTTCCGGAAGTACCACACACAGGTACACTTAGCATAGGGATTGCATCTCACAGGACAGGCACACAGGGCTATTAGGGCCCTTTTACTCACAGCTGCTGCAAACCTCTCCTTTCACCTGGGATAAAGTGCATAACGTACTTCGCCACATCTTTGGGCGATTTGCGCTTTGCACATTGTCCCATGGGGAAGGAGAGGTTTGTTCTATAAAGGTAAAAAAAACTAAACAAAAAAAAAATTACCGGTAAGTAAAAAAGTTAAAAAAAAGTTAATATGTTCTGTTCTAAAGTTAATAAAGTTATTGCGTTGCGGCCTGGTTTTTTCTTTTTTGTTTTGTTTTTTTTACCTTCCAGGTGGACCAACCGATCGACTAGCTGCAGCACTGATGTGCATTCTGACAGAAGCATTGCGCTGCTGTCAGATTACACGCAAGTCGGTGTATGCGGCGCTGCAAGACGAGATTTCTCCTCTGCAGTAAAAGATAAGTTTGCCGAGGCATATGAGCTGAGGAGGTGGCGGTGTTCATATACTTTGGCAAACACTTTGTATATATAAAAAAAAAATAATCCCGGCAATGATTTATTCATCCACATCGATTGATGTGAATGGAGAAATCTGGTTTGCCAGGGCATACGAGCTAAGTGGGTATGGATGTTGGGCGGAGCTCCTATGTCCTGGCAGACGCCTTTCCCCTCCTTTTTCTTTTTTTGGCAGAGATTTTTTCATCCACATTGATCGATGCGAATGAAGAAATCTGTGCCGTTCATTTTTTTTCTTTCAGCCCATAGGCTGAACGGAAAAAAAAAATCTCATTACCCGTATGCTCAATATAAGGAGAACAGCAGAAACTCCTAATGCTGGGCATACATGTAATGATTGCGGAGACCCTCAAATGCCAGGGCAGTACAAACACCCCACAAATGACCCCATTTTGGAAAGAAGACACCCCAAGGTATTTGCTGAGGGGCTTATTGAGTCCATGAAAGATTGAAATTTTTGTCCCAAGTTAGCGGAAAGGGAGACTTTGTGAGAAAAAAATCCAAAAAATCAATTTCCGCTAACTTGTGCCAAAAATTATTTGTTTCTATGAACTCGCCATGCCCCTCATTGAATACCTTGGGGTGTCTTCTTTCCAAAATGGGGTCACATGTGCGGTATTTATACTGCCCTGGCATTTTAGGGGCCCCAAAGCGTGAGAAGAAGTCTGGTATCCAAAGGTCTAAAAATGCCCTCCTAAAAGGAATTTGGGCCCCTTTGCCCACCTAGGCTGCAAAAAAGTGTCACACATGTGGTATCTCCGTATTCAGGAGAAGTTAGGGAAGGTGTTTTGGGGTGTCATTTTACATATACCCATGCTGGGTGAGATAAATATCTTGGTCAAATGCCAACTTTGTATAAAAAAAATGGGAAAAGTTGTCTTTTGCCAAGATATTTCTCTCACCCAGCATGGGTATATGTAAAATGACACCCCAAAACACATTCCCCAACTTCTCCTGAATACGGAGATACCACATGTGTGACACTTTTTTGCAGCCTAGGTGGGCAAAGGGGCCCACATTCCAAAGAGCACCTTTCGGATTTCACAGGTCATTTACCTACTTACCACACATTTGGGCCCCTAGAATGCCAGGGCAGTATAACTACCCCACAAGTGACCCCATTTTGGAAAGAAGACACCCCAAGGTATTCCGTGAGGGGCATGGCGAGTTCCTAGAATTTTTTATTTTTTGTCACAAGTTAGCGGAAAATGATGTTTTTGTTTTTTTGTTTTTTTTTTCTTACATAGAAACATAGAATGTGTCGGCAGATAAGAACCATTTGGCCCATCTAGTCTGCCCAATATACTGAATACTATGGGTAGCCCCCGGCCCTATCTTATATGAAGGATGGCCTTATGCCTATCCCATGCATGCTTAAACCCCTTCACTGTATTTGCAGCTACCACTTCTGCAGGAAGGCTATTCCATGCATCCACTACTCTCTCAGTAAAGTAATACTTCCTTATATTACTTTTAAACCTTTGCCCCTCTAATTTAAAACTGTGTCCTCTTGTGGTAGTTTTTCTTCTTTTAAATATGCTCTCTTCCTTTACCGAGTTGATTCCCTTTATGTATTTAAAAGTTTCTATCATATCCCCTCTGTCTCTTCTTTCTTCCAAGCTATACATATTAAGGTCCTTTAACCTTTCCTGGTAAGTTTTATCCTGCAATCCATGTACTAGTTTAGTAGCTCTTCTCTGAACTCTCTCTAGAGTATCTATATCCTTCTGGAGATATGGCCTCCAGTACTGCGCACAATACTCCAAGTGAGGTCTCACCAGTGTTCTGTACAGCGGCATAAGCACTTCACTCTTTCTACTGCTTATACCTCTCCCTATACATCCAAGCATTCTGCTGGCATTTCGTGCTGCTCTATTACATTGTCTTCCCACCTTTAAGTCTTCTGAAATAATTACTCCTAAATCCCTTTCCTCAGATACTGAGGTCAGGACTGTGTCAAATATTCTATATTCTGCCCTTGGGTTTTTACGCCCCAGGTGCATTATCTTGCACTTATCCACATTAAATTTCAGTTTCCAGAGTTCTGACCATTCTTCTAGTTTTCCTAAATCCTTTTCCATTTGGCGTTTCCCTCCAGGAACATCAACCCTGTTACATATCTTTGTGTCATCAGCAAAAAGACAAACCTTACCAGCGAGGCCTTTTGCAATATCACTTATGAAGATATTAAACAAAATCGGTCCCAGTACAGATCCCTGTGGAACCCCACTGGTAACATTACCTTGTTTTGAATGTTCTCCATTGACTACAACCCTCTGTTGTCTGTCACTCAGCCACTGCCTAATCCACTCAACAATATGGGAGTCCATGCTCAATGACTGCAGTTTATTGATAAGTCTTCTATGTGGGACAGTGTCAAAAGCCTTACTAAAATCTAGATATGCGATGTCTACTGCACCTCCACCGTCTATTATTTTATTCACCCAGTCAAAAAAATCTATAAGATTTGTTTGACATGATCTCCCTGAAGTAAACCCATGTTGTTTTTCATCTTGCAATCCATGGGATTTTAGATGTTCCACAATCCTATCCTTTAATAGGGTTTCCATTAATTTGCCTACTATTGATGTCAGACTCACTGGTCTATAGTTGCTCGATTCCTCCCTACTACCTTTCTTGTGAATGGGCACGACATTTGCCAATTTCCAATCTTCCGGGACGACTCCTGTTACTAATGATTGGTTAAATAAATCTGTTAGCGGTTTTGCCAGCTCACCACTAAGCTCTTTTAATAATTTTGGGTGTATCTCATCAGGCCCCTGTGACTTATCTGTCTTCACCTTAGACAGCAAACTTAGAACATCTTCCTCTGTAAAGATACATGCATCAAACGATTTAATAGTCATTCTTTCTAGTGGAGGTCCTTCTCCTTTTTCTTTTGTAAAAACTAAACAGAAGTATTCATTAAGGCAGTCGGCTAGCCCTTTATTCTCTTCTACATACCTTCCGTCCTTTGTTTTTAATTTAGTTATTCCTTGTTTTAATTTCCTTTTTTCATTTATATATCTGAAGAATGTCTTATCCCCTTTTTTCATAGACTGAGCTAGTTTTTCTTCTGCCTGCGCTTTAGAAGTTCTTATAACTTGCTTGGCCTCTCTCTGCCTAATCTTGTAGATTTCCTTATTTTCATTGCTCTGGGTTTTTTTATAATTACAAAATGCTAGCTTTTTATTTTTAATGATTTGGGCCACTTCTGCTGAGTACCACATTGGTCTCCTCCTTTTTTTGCTTTTACTGACAAGTCTAATGCAATTTTCTGTTGCCTTCAATAATGCACCTTTTAAGTAGTCCCATTTCTCCTGGACTCCATGTAATCCGTTCCAGTCTGATAAGGACTCATTTATGACTAATTTCATTTTTGAAAAGTCTGTTTTTCTAAAATCTAAAACTTTTGTTTTTGTGTGGTGGGACTCTTTCACAGTTCTTATATTAAACCACACTGACTGGTGATCACTAGATCCCAAGGTTTCGCCTACAATGACATCATATACCGAATCCCCGTTTGTGAATACCAAATCCAAAATGGCCTCCCTCCGGGTTGGCTCCTCAACCACTTGTTGTAGAGATAACCCCAGTAGGGAATTTAGAATATCTGTACTCCTGGTAGAACTTGCTATTTTGGTTTTCCAGTTTATATCTGGAAGATTGAAATCTCCCATAATGATAACTTCACCTTTCATTGTCATTTTAGCTATTTCTTCAACTAGTAGATCATCTAGTTCTTTAACTTGACCAGGTGGTCTATATATCACACCTACACGAGTTACTGCATGGTTAGCAAACTGCAACGTAACCCAAACTGACTCTATGTTGGCCTCACCAACTTGTATTAGGTTAGATTTAATGCTATCTTTCACATACAGGGCCACTCCTCCTCCTTTCTTGCCTTCTCTGTCTCTTCTGTATAAAGAGTACCCTGGTATGGTTATGTCCCAGTCATTTCTTTCATTAAACCATGTCTCCGTAACAGCCACTAAATCTACATTCTCAGATGCCATTATTGACCCAAGTTCATTGATTTTTTTACCTAAACTGCGAGCATTTGTAGACAGGACTCTGAGCTTATCATTTCTTAACCTCTGTGCTTCTGACCTGTTCTGGCATTGTTTCGGGGGGCAATTGGACTCTTTTATTTTCACTCTTTTGCCCCCCCTTCCTAGTTTAAATACTCTTTCGCAAATTCTTGGAGTTGTTCACTAAGTACATTTGTTCCTTTGAGAGAAAGATGCAAACCATCTTTTTTGTACAGTTCCTTTCTATTCCAAGTAGAGCTATCATGAGAAACAAAGCCAAATCCTTGCTCTTGACACCATTTACCAAGCCATATGTTGAACTCCTTTATGCGCCTCTGCCTATCATTCTGAACATTATGCACAGGCAGAACTTCAGAAAAAGAAATGGTGGATGCAAAATCCTGTACGTCATTACCAAGTGTGATAAAAGATTTTTTCACCTCTGACACTTCATTGCAAGCCAGGTCATTTGTCCCTAGATGGACAAGAACATCCACGTCCCCTTCCTGCTTTGCTTGCTTAACAATATTAATAATACGTCTTCTATCTCTTCTAGCAGTAGCCCCAGGGAGACATCTCACAAAACCATTTTCTTTAAGCTCCACACTTCTTATGATTGAATCACCCAGCAACAGCTGCATCCTTTGAGACTTCACTTTATCTTTTTTGTTGCATACATTAGACATAGGAGTCGATGGTTTCTCACCCTCACAAAGTCTCATATTCCACTAACTTGTGACAAAAAATAAAAAATTCTACGAACTCTCCATGCCCCTCACGGAATACCTTGGGGTGTCTTCTTTCCAAAATGGGGTCACTTGTGGGGTAGTTATACTGCCCTGGCATTCTAGGGGCCCAAATGTGTGGTAAGGAGTTTGAAATCAAATTCTGTAAAAAATGACCAGTGAAATCCGAAAGGTGCTCTTTGGAATATGGGCCCCTTTGCCCACCTAGGCTGCAAAAAAGTGTCACACATGTGGTATCTCCGTATTCCGGAGAAGTTGGGGAATGTGTTTTGGGGTGTCATTTCACATATACCCATGCTGGGTGAGATAAATATCTTGGTCAAATGCCAACTTTGTATAAAAAAATGGGAAAAGTTGTCTTTTGCCAAGATATTTCTCTCACCCAGCATGGGTATATGTAAAATGACACCCCAAAACACATTCCCCAACTTCTCCTGAATACGGAGATACCAGATGTGTGACACTTTTTTGCAGCCTAGGTGGGCAAAGGGGCCCATATTCCAAAGAGCACCTTTCGGATTTCACTGGTCATTTTTTACAGAATTTGATTTCAAACTCCTTACCACACATTTGGGCCCCTAGAATGCCAGGGCAGTCTAACTACCCCACAAGTGACCCCATTTTGGAAAGAAGACACCCCAAGGTATTCGCTGATGGGCATAGTGAGTTCATGGAAGTTTTTATTTTTTGTCACAAGTTAGTGGAATATGAGACTTTGTATGAAAAAAAAAAAAAAAAAATCATCATTTTCCACTAACTTGCGACAAAAAATAAAAAAATTCTAGGAACTTGCCATGCCCCTCACGGAATACCTTGGGGTGTCTTCTTTCCAAAATGGGGTCACTTGTCGGGTAGTTATACTGCCCTGGCATTCTAGGGGCCCAAATGTGTGGTAAGGAGTTTGAAATCAAATTCTGTAAAAAATGACCAGTGAAATCCGAAAGGTGCTCTTTGGAATATGGGCCCCTTTGCCCACCTAGGCTGCAAAAAAGTGTCACACATGTGGTATCTCCTTATTCAGGAGAAGTTGGGGAATGTGTTTTGGGGTGTCATTTTACATATACCCATGCTGGGTGAGAGAAATATCTTGGTCAAATGCCAACTTTGTATAAAAAAAATGGTAAAAGTTGTCTTTTGCCAAGATATTTCTCTCACCCAGCATGGGTATATGTAAAATGACACCCCAAAACACATTCGCCAACTTCTCCTGAATACGGAGATACCACATGTGTGACACTTTTTTGCAGCCTAGGTGGGCAAAGGGGCCCATATTCCAAAGAGCACCTTTCGGATTTCACTGGCCATTTTTTACAGAATTTGATTTCAAACTCCTTACCACACATTTGGGCCCCTAGAATACCAGGGCAGTATAACTACCCCACAAGTGACCCCATTTTGGAAAGAAGACACCCCAAGGTATTCCGTGAGGGGCATGGCAAGTTCTTAGAATTTTTTATTTTTTGTCACAAGTTAGTGGAAAATTATGATTTTGTTTTTTAATTTTTTTTTCATACAAAGTCTCATATTTCACTAACTTGTGACAAAAAATAAAAACTTCCATGAACTCACTATGCCCATCAGCGAATACCTTGGGGTGTCTTCTTTCCAAAATGGGGTCACTTGTGGGGTAGTTAGACTGCCCTGGCATTCTAGGGGCCCAAATGTGTGGTAAGGAGTTTGAAATCAAATTCTGTAAAAAATGACCAGTGAAATCCGAAAGGTGCTCTTTGGAATATGGGCCCCTTTGCCCACCTAGGCTGCAAAAAAGTGTCACACATCTGGTATCTCCGTATTCAGGAGAAGTTGGGGAATGTGTTTTGGGGTGTCATTTTACATATACCCATGCTGGGTGAGAGAAATATCTTGGCAAAAGACAACTTTTCCCATTTTTTTATACAAAGTTGGCATTTGACCAAGATATTTATCTCACCCAGCATGGGTATATGTAAAATGACACCCCAAAACACATTCCCCAACTTCTCCTGAATACGGAGATACCAGATGTGTGACACTTTTTTGCAGCCTAGGTGGGCAAAGGGGCCCACATTCCAAAGAGCACCTTTCGGATTTCACTCGTCATTTTTTACAGAATTTGATTTCAAACTCCTTACCACACATTTGGGCCCCTAGAATGCCAGGGCAGTATAACTACCCCACAAGTGACCCCATTTTGGAAAGAAGACACCCCAAGGTATTCCGTGAGGGGCATGGCGAGTTCCTAGATTTTTTTATTTTTTGTCACAAGTTAGTGGAATATGAGACTTTGTAAGAAAAAATAAATAAAAATCATCATTTTCCGCTAACTTGTGACAAAAAATAAAAAGTTTTATGAACTCACTATGCCCATCAGCGAATACCTTAGGGTATCTACTTTCTGAAATGGGGTCATTTGTGGGGTGTTTGTACTGTCTGGCCATTGTAGAACCTCAGGAAACATGACAGGTGCTCAGAAAGTCAGAGCTGCTGCAAAAAGCGGAAATTCACATTTTTGTACCATAGTTTGTAAACGCTATAACTTTTACCCAAACCATTTTTTTTTTACCCAAACATTTTTTTTTTATCAAAGACATGTAGAACAATAAATTTAGAGCAAAATTTATATATGGATCTCGTTTTTTTTGCAAAATTTTACAACTGAAAGTGAAAAATGTCATTTTTTCGCAAAAAAATCGTTAAATTTCGATTAATAACAAAAAAAGTAAAAATGTCAGCAGCAATGAAATACCACCAAATGAAAGCTCTATTAGTGAGAAGAAAAGGAGGTAAAATTCATTTGGGTGGTAAGTTGCATGACCGAGCAATAAACGGTGAAAGTAGTGTAGGTCAGAAGTGTAAAAAGTGGCCTGGTCTTTCAGGGTGTTTAAGCCATGGGGGTTGAGGTGGTTAATCCACTTGCTCGCGCAGCCCGGCTTCTCTTCTGTCTTCTTTTTTGCTGTGAGCAGGAAAAGGACCTGTGGTGACGTCACTCTGGTCATCACATGGTTCGTCACATGATCTTTTACCATGGTGATGGATCATGTGATGGACCATTTGATGACCGGAGTGACGTCACCACAGGTCCTTTTCCTGCACACAGCAAAAAAAAAAAGACAGAAGAGATACCGGGCTGTAAGAGCAAGTGGATTAAGGTGAGTTAAATTATTATTATTATAATTTTTTTAACCCCTCCAGCCCTATTTTACTATGCATTCTGTATTAAGAATGCTATTATTTTCCATTATAACCATGTTATAAGGGATAATAATACAATCTACAGAACACCGATCCCAAGCCCGAACTTCTGTGAATACAGAATGCATAGTAAAATAGCGCTGGAGGGGTTAAAAAATAAATAAATAATTAAACTCCCCTTAATCCACTTGCTCGCGCAGCCCGGCTTCTCTTCTGTCTTCTTTTTTGCTGTGAGCAGGAAAAGGACCTGTGGTGACGTCACTCTGGTCATCACATGGTCCGTCACATGATCTTTTACCATGGTGATGGATCATGTGATGGACCATGTCATGACCGGAGTGACGTCACCACAGGTCCTTTTCCTGCACACAGCAAAAAAGAAGACAGAAGAGATACCGGGCTTCGCGAGCAAGTGGATTAAGGTGAGTTAAATTTTTTTTTTTTTTTTTTTTAACCCCTCCAGCCCCTATTTTACTATGCATTCTGTATTAAGAATGCTATTATTTTCCGTTATAACCATGTTATAAGGGATAATAATACAATCTACAGAACACCGATCCCAAGCCCGAACTTCTGTGAAGAAGTTCGGGTTTGGGTACCAAACATGCGCGATTTTTCTCACACAAGTGCAAAACGCATTACAATGTTTTGCACTCGCGCAGAAAATTCGTGCATGTTCCCGTTGCGGGAACATGCACCCGCACCTTTTTCCGCAACGCCCGTGTGAAAGAGTCCATATAGTTCTGCATTATGATTGCTCAAGTTGGAAAAAATAAAAAATAAAAATTACACATAATGCCAAATTGTTCGAATGCAGACTATTCGTATTTTATAGTACATCTGAAAGTCTTTAGGACTGATAACCTATCCTCCCGACACCTGGGACCACCACCGATCAGCTGTTGAGAAGCGTCGCTGCCTTCTCCGTGCTCACCAAGCACAGTGCCGTACATAGTATGGCGGCTGTTCTTGGTATCATGCTCAGCCCCATTCACTGCTATGGGAGAGAGCTGCGTCTAGGCCACGTGACCCATGAACGGGTCGACTCTAGCCTAGGAAAAGCTGAGAGAAGGCTGTGGCACTGCTGCCCGCGCTGCTGCCTTCTCAAACTGCTGATCGGTGGCAGTCCCGGGTGTCAGACCCCACTCCAGAGGATATATTACCAATTACAAAGTCTCAGAATACCCCTTTAAGGTTTATAACAGGATGAAAAGCGCCACATGTCACTTTCTCCAAAAATACACATTTTTGCTATGCCTTTCTCACTCTGATAAGACATTTTTCATAGACTGCCGTCTTGCATGGAGGATGTGCATGTCTCGTCATAAATTTGACACAATTTTATCATGAGTCAGACCCGATTTGTTAATGCAAAATATTGCAAAATGTTTGCACAAATAAGCTCAAAAAGTCGAAAAACCCGATTTTATGACTTTTTGAAGCCAGAATTATGAAGTTCTGAAGTTTTTAGACCCAACACTCGACCTGTTGGTAGTTATGGGCTTGTTTCTGAAACAGTGTGGGCATTAAACCATTATACATGGATTGATGCATCAGAAAAAAGTTGCTTCCTTTGTAAGCCTGGTGTGTCAGGCTTTTCATATATTCTTCATCTTAGTCACCTTATATGGAAATCAATTTTTATATTTTTTGCAACACTAAGGGTCCATTCACACGTCCGTGGTGTATTGCGGATCCGCAATACACCCAGCCTGCACCCCCCATAGAACTGCCTATTCTTGTCCACAAGCCCGGAAGTTCGGGGCCGCACTCTGGAAATGCGGATAGCACATAGTGTGCTCTATGCATCGATTCCTGCCCCATTGAGAATGAATTGGTCCGCACCCGTTCCCGATATTGCGGAACCGATGCGGACCCATTTGCGGACGTGTGAATGCACCCTAACTCATACTTGTAACCCGGTTCCGAATTGTTACAAATAAAATAAAAAAAATTCAATAAAAACTAATAAAAAAAATTTCCTCCATGTGTGAAGGAAGCCTCAAGAATACATTTTAATTATATAATAAATAAATAAAATATTTATAAATTGTAAGGGATCGATCTCTCTCAGGGGGTCGCAATCACAGACTTCTCCTCTGACAAAGGTGCATTATTTTGGTACTTCAGCACCATCACAAACAGACATCGAAAATAAACACCTGCCCGTCTTGGCTCTACCTAATACACGTGTTGTCTCTACCTCACCTATAGAGTGCAGTTCACACACAGAATTCGATCGGACTTCCTCAGCCATATGCGGTCCAGCAGCCTCCAGGCTGTGACCACACCAGCACCCTTGGGGGTAGATGGTCCAGAAGTCCAACCGACTCTGACCGTGCAACCCTCTTTCTTTAGGCGTCGCTGGGCCCCCCAAACTTCAGGCTTTACAAAACCTTGTGGCCTCCTGGCGGAGACCACACAGAGCCTCTCAGGCTTCCTCAGCCTTTCTTTCTCCAAGTCATACACAGAAGGTTGCTTTATCCCTCCGTGATTACAGCAGCAGGCCTCACCTGCGATCACCTCCGGCAAAAGACAATACATGTAGTGGAAGGGTATAGACTGGCAGATCCTACTACCAAACCTATCCCCCAGTCCACATGAAATCCAGCCCAGAACAACATCTAGACCAGGCATGCTCAACCTGCGGCCCTCCAGCTGTTGTAAAACTACAACTCCCACAATGCCCTGCTGTAGGCTGATAGCTGTAGGCTGTTCAGGCATGCTGGGAGTTGTAGTTTTTCAACAGCTGGAGGGCCACAGGTTGAGCATGCCTGATCTAGACAAAACTGTCTCAGCAAACTACACTTTGCTGAAACCACTGCAGCCTTCTGGATTTCAGTTATCTCACCCAGCTGAGGTATCTGGGTGGGATATACGCGTCTTTCAGCAATTATTACTGGCCACATCACCACAAAATATTTATTTTAATATTTATTAAATACTTTACATTCACACGCCTCATTCAGACAGTAGTATTTTGGTCCGTGTCTGATCCGCTTGTTTTGCTCCTTCACTTCTATCGAGCCGCAAAAAAACAGTTGTTATCTGTGTGCTGTCTGCATTCTGAAACCATGCCGCAAATAGAATAGAACATGATATGGTCCTTTGAATGTACCCCAATGTTCACATTTTCAAGAGCCTCTGGGAATCAGCATCCCAAAATAATGCAGCGCTTTGATGCATGAAAAGTAGACAACATGTGATGTTATAAGCAATACAGGTCAAGAGGGGACACGTTAAACATGAGGTTTGCTAAGATAGCTTCATTTTAAAGGGAACCTGTCATCAACTTTATGCTGCCCATACTAACGACAGAATGAAGTAGAGACAGATGAGTTGATTTCAGTGGTCTGTCATTTATTAGTTAAAAGTAAGTGGTTGCCGAGAACCAGCATCACAAATATTGCAGACTAGGCCTGGAAAAGAGTCACGGCCACCTGAGAAGAGTCCTGGTTATTCATGAATTCCTGCTCTCCTGCCCACCTGCTGATGACTGACAGTCTTCTACCTAGTTTTCTCCCTTTCTCTCTAGGAGAGAACTGTCAATCATCAGCAGATGGGCAGGAAGAGCAGGAGATTAGGAATAACCATGAACTTTTATATATTAACAATGCCTACAATTATAGATAAGATTATATACAGTGAGCGGGGCCCGTGTAGTAGAATACAGTCACTGCACGGGCCCCGCTGTCATTATAAAAGCAGATGCCGGCCCCCAGCCCCCCCCTCCCTCTCAGCTGATACACCCGCCGCGCTGCGTATCATTTAAAATTCTGAAAAATGCAGCATTCGCCCCATAAGACGCACTGCTATTTTCCCCCCACTTTTTGGGGGGGGGGAAAGTGCGTCTTATAGGGCGAAAAATACGGTAAGTAAATAAAAAAAGCATACAGGTTGATGAATCACACTTAAAAAAGAAAACTGGAAAAACTAGGTACAGAATTTCCACAATTGCAAATAGAATCTAAAAATGTCCTTGTATATGATATGGTTTTGCGCTCATCGCTATAAATCGAACAGGAATCGGAGTGATTAATGTCCTTCACAGAATGAACCACACATTTGCAAACGAAACAGAAATACCCAGTCACAAATTTCCATTATGCCCCTTAAGTGCCCTTTCACCCGCACAGGTATTCTGGCCAGTAATGTGAGCCAATCAATCATGTTGACCAGCACTTGTTACCTGCATTTACATGCATTTTCAGTACTAGGGGACAAACAATCGGTAATACGATCATTCATCCAACTTTTCACACAGGGCGAGGTGCTCCAGACATGTGCATGAAAGATGCGATAGGTCAAGAAATACGGTAAGCAATCAGCCGCATGTTTAGACAAGGCAATGATCGACCCATGTAAATTGCCATTTTTCATATGGGTTCCACATTAGGAGCATCATATATTTAGATTATAATCAATGGCGTAACTATAGGGGATGCAGCAGGCCCCCTCATCGCACTATTTGATCTCCTTTCTGGTTTCCTTTGATTTCTGGCATCAAAGATACTGTAAATCTGAGACACTGAGGAGGCGGGAGGATTTACAATGCTGTCAGAAAAGATATCATTAACCTTTTAATGCCAAAAGTAGCAGTAGGTCAGTTTACAGTCAAGGAAGGGAAGCTGTGGAAAACACACAGACAGGTGGTTGCAAGGATTACAGAGTTCTCACAGCACATGTCTATATGGAAGAGACAGCAGAGATTATACAGGACATTACACTCTGTCCCTAGTGGTGGTGTGTGGGAGTATCCAGTAACTAATGGGAAGCCCATAACCGACCCGACAGTCCAATAAGATTAAAGTTGGATGTTCATGCGCTGGCTGACACCAGAGAGGAAGCGCACGCATAGAAGAACTAGAGAAAAAGCACAATGTTCTGTTAAACAAGCAACTTAACCATCAATGGAAGCAGCATGGCATTAGGCACTCATGGGGTCATTTATCAAACTGGTGTAAAGTAAGACTGGCTTAGTTGCCCATAGCAACCAATCAGATGCCACCTTTCATTTTTGACAGCTCATTCAGAAAATGAAAGGTGGAATCTGATTGGCCACTTCTACTTTACACCAGTTTGATAAATGACCCCCTCAGTGTTTTGTTGTATGGTGCTTCAGCCTGGCACTCTATCATCCCCTGCAACAGATGCATCCGACAAGAATGTGTCACCGCCAGTTCTGTAAGAAGGTCTGACAGACGTTCTTCTCTACCTCTTGTATGACGTTCTTTGTTTTGGTTTCACTTTATCTCCTTTCCTTCTGACAGGTGTCACTTATTTAGACTAATTGTCTTCCTTTATATTCCCTCCCATACTGCCTCACTTTGCCTCACTTTGCGGTTTATACTACTTCCTGGATGAAGTGTTCACTGCTGGAGGCTGCTGATGCTGTTTGCTCAGATAAGTCTTTTCCTTTATTGTGTTTCCTTGCTGGCTTGATTCCAGGTGACCCTGACTTCGTCCGTATTAAGTGCAGGGAGCCGGTGGTCGTGTCCCCTCGCTATTATAGGATTTTCAGGTGTCACACAGTCTTAGGTACGTGGGCATGCAATCGTCTACCATTGAGACCCTTGCATGTGCTTAGCAGTCAGGGAGAGCTCTTATAGGTTTTATATATACCTATATGCAAACTTAGTTTGGGATAAAGCCAGTCGGTCGTTTATTTATAAGTTCCAGCTATCTGCAACTTCACCCGTGACAGAATGTCTCTATAATACTGCATCCAATGGCACCACATTTATTTTCTGGTTAAATTCTGTATGGCTCTGAGCGGAAAAACCTTTGTATGGTGTAGAACCACTGTGTCAACTGATTGGATTGACTTTGAGCTAAACCTAAGAGCATTATCCTGGTGACACCCTGGTATTCACCCTTCGACCTCTATACACTCTATGGACTTCGCTGCAAGGAACCATCAGACCGCTACCTCTTTGAGTAGCCCTGGTTTGCTTAAAAGCTTACCTACAGGTGTCAGACACTTGTGGAAGGCACTGAAGGAACACGTAGTAAGTAACAGGCCGAGGTCAGGGCAGGCAGAGTATGTATGAATCTGTGAAACAGGTCCAAAGTGAGGGCTGGCAGCAGAGGGTGAAAGGCAAAGGTCAGTACACGGACAGACAACAGGAAAACAGTACACCTCTGCAAAGAACATAGCAAGTTGCCCAGGCAAGGAAACAAGGTCAGCAGCACAGAGTTATAGCAGAAGCTGATCAGTAAGTAGAAGCAGCACACAGACCAAGGAGAGGAGGTGAGTGGTAGTGAAAGGAGAAGTAGTTCATTGAGAAATTTTTCTAATATAAGCAGCAGAGCAGTGATGGACACAGGCTGCCTATCTAACATATACAAAGGAAAGGAATGAGCCCATAACTACAGAGCCATAATACAGTACAAAGGGTAGGTTCATAAGTATTCTATTTGCATACATTGCTCAATTGAAAAATTTCATGATTTCGCTATATCGTTCTTTATTGTGGTAATACTGATGGGTTGCAAGCATGTTCTGGCTCCCATTTTCATAAAGCAATAGTGCTCTCCCCTAGCCCTAGCCTCTATACAGGACCATCTCATTGCTCTATGTTTGAGAATTAAGGTCCATTTGGTTCCCGCCTTATGCAAAGATGTTTGCTCCTGGTTATTCTGTTACAGACCCAGCTTGTATATTTGACTACATCTACCCATCTGCTGTCTTTCCTGATCTTTGGTTGACTATTAGTTATGAAGGAACACAGCATGCCTTCCTAGACTATGAATACTACAACCCTGGCACCTTGTCCTGGTGTCTACTCTCCATCTAGGTGCTGCCTGTTAATGAAGACTACTCTGGATGTAGAAATCTAGAGCTTCCTAATGGCGAAGCCTATACCCCCTAGTGGGGAGTTAAGGGTGAAGAACTCAGAGTCCTTTAGATTCCATTTCCTGGTTTAGACCTAAGTCAAATCTGCTTGTGGGTCTACATCTTCTATTGACCTTGTTACACTGTGGTCTTCAAATAGTAATAAATTATTCTCACATATCCATGTTCATCCCTTCTCTCTTGTAATGACATCTAATCCTTTGGATAAAAAAGTAGATCTCCTGAATCTCATGTGAAAGAGGTTCACATATTGGGCCTTGAAAATATCTAATCTTTAGGCTACATGCACACAACCGTTGTGTTTTGCGGTCTGCAAATTGCGGATCCGCGAAACACGGATGGCGTTTCGCGTGCGTTTCGCAATTTAACGCACAGACAGCCTTTAATATAACTGCCTATTCTTGTCCGCAAAGAGCGGACAAGAATAGGACAGGTTATATTTTTTTTGCAGACCACGGAACGGAGCAACGGATGCGGACAGCAATGAATGGGTCCGCATCCGAGCCGCCAAAACTGTGGCTCGGATGCGGACCAAAACAACGGCCGTGTGCACGAGGCCTTAAAGAGAGCCTGTCAGCAGTTTTGTTGATGCAAAACTGCTGACAGAAATAGGTAGGGGCAGGGGACACGTGGTAATACATACCCATGTGCCTGCTTTTAATCCACTGAGTGCTATAAAAATGAATTTTAAATATCATGGGTGCCACTCCCGCAAGTGCACCAGGGGCGGGGCTGCAGTGCTACAGACGTCATTCTCAGCAGAGGGGAGAAGATGTGGAGCTGCTCATACACTTAGCCTAAAGCACTGCAATCTGAATCAACAAAACTGCTGACAGACTCCCTTTAACCGCTTTACGTCCGCCCATAGGATATAAACGTCCTATGGGTGGACCTCTATTTCTGAAAGCACGTTTTAAAACGTCCTTTCAGAAATAGCAGCTGCACGCTAATCGTGCAGCTGCTGATCGGGTTGCCCGCTGTCAGTGACAGCAGGGCAACCCTAAGACAAGGCAGGGACAGTGCCCAGGTGTCCCTGCCTTCTGGATCGCTGCAGACACAGCGCTCACTGCGCTTCCTGTTCCGGCCCGGCAGTCATGTGACCGCCATGACCGGAGAGTGCAGGGGCTGTGTGAGGTCTCTCAGAGACCTCGATCAGCCCTGCTCTGAGGCTGTACAGCACTGGATTGCTGCTGTACAGCCTCTCTAGGGGTGTATTTGTCCTGTAACTGGGGCTACTATGTCAGCCCCAGTTACAGGAGAAATCAACAGTGAAAAAAAAAAAAAAAAAGTGAAGTAAATGTCCCCCAGAGGTCTTGTATGACCTTATGGGGGACGAAAAGTGTAAAATAAAAAAATAAAAGGTTGAAAATAAAAAAATAAAAAAAGTTTCACATATAAAAAAAAAAAGTCCCCAAGTAAGGAATGAAAAAAAAAAGTTAAAAATAGAAAAAATAAAAAAAAGTATACATATTAGGTATTGCCGCGTCCGTAAAAACCAGCTCTATAAAAATATCACATGACCTAACCCCTCGGGTGAACACCGTAAAAAAAAAACTGTGTCAAAACAAGCAATTTTTGTCACCTTGCATCACAAAAGGTGAAACACCAAGTGATCAAAAACGCGTATGTCCCACAAAATAGTACCAATAAAACCGTCACCTCATCCCGCAAAAAATGAGCCCCTACATAAGAAAATCTCTCAAAAAATTTAAAAACTATAGCTCTTAGAACATGGAGACACTAAAACATCTTTTTTTTGGTTTCAAAAATGCTATTATTGTGTTAAAGTGAAACAAATTAAAAAAAGTATACATATTAGGTATTGCCGCGTCCGTAAAAACCAGCTCTATAAAAATATCACATGACCTAACCCCTCGGGTGAACACCGTAAAAAAATAAATAAAAAAAAAACTGTCAAAACAAGCTATTTTTGTCACCTTGCATCACAAAAGGTGCAACATCAAAAACGCATATGTCCCACAAAATGGTACCAATAAAACCGTCACCTCATCCCGCAAAAAATGAGCCCCTACATAAGAAAATCTCTCAAAAAATACATTGACACATTAAAACATAATTTTTTTTGTTTCAAAAATGCTATTATTGTGTAAAACTTTAATAAATGAGAAAAAGTATACATATTAGGTATCGCCACGTCCGTAACAATCTGCTCTATAAAAATGTCACTTGACTGAACCGCGCAGGTGAACGCTGTAAAAATAAATAAATAGAAACTGAGCTAAATTTTTTGGTCACCTTGCCCCATAAAGTGTTATAATGAATGATCAAAAAATCATATGTACCCAAAAATAGTACTAATAAAACTGGCACCTTATCCCCTAGTTTCCAAAATGGGGTCACTTCTTGGGAGTTTCTACTGTAAGGGTGCATCAGGAGGCTTCAAATGGGACATGGCATCTAAAAACCATGTGGAGTTCCTTTTCTTCTGCGCCCTGCCGTGTGCCCATACAGCAGTTTATGACCACATGTGGGGTGTTTCTGTAAACCGTAGAATCTGGGTAATAAATATTGAGTTTTGTTTGGCTGTTAACCATCGATGTGTTAAAGAAAAAAATTGATTAAAATGGAAAATCTGACAAAAAAGTGAAATTTAAAAATTTGATCTCCATTTTCCTTTAATTCTTGTGGAACGCCTAAAGGGTTAACAAAGTTAGTAAAATCGGTTTTGAATACCTTGAGGGGTGTGGTTTCTACAATAGGGTCATTTATGGGGGTATCCACTATGTAGGCCCCACAAAGTGACTTCAGACCTGAACTGGTCCTTAAAAAGTGGGTTTTGGCAATTTTCTTAAAAATTTGAAGAATTGCTTCTAAACTTCTAAGCCTTCTAACGTCCTAAAAAAATAAAATGACATTTCCAAAATGATGCCAACATAAAGTAGACATGTGGTGAATGGTAAATAATAAACATTTTATGAGGTATCACTTTCTGTTTTAAAAGCAGAGAAATTGAAATTTAGAAAATTGTGAATTTTTCGAATTTTTGGGTAAATTTGGGATATTTTCAGAAATAAAGGTGAAATATTTTGACTCAAATTTATGACTATCATGAAGTACAATGTGTCACGAGAAAACAATCTCTGAATTACTTGGATAAATAAAGGCGTTCCAAAGTTATTACCACATAAAGTGAGATATGTCAGTTTTGCAAAATTTGGCCTGGTCAGGAAGGGGGCAAATGGCCCAGATGGCAGGTGGTTAAAGGACATCTGTCAGCATATTTGTACCTATGAAACTGGCTGACCTGTTGTATGTGCGCTGGCCAGCTGAAGGCATCTGCATTGGTCCCATGTTCATACAGTATGTGCCCGCATTGCTGAGAAATATGATTAATATATGCAAATGAGCCTCTAGGAGCAATGGGGGCGTTGCCGTTACACCTAGAAGCTCTTCTCTCCTTGCAACTGCTGTGTCCTCTCCACTTTGATTGACAGGGGCAGGCAGACGTGATTATGTTTTTACTGCTTGGCTCTGTCAAAGTGCAGAGAAAGCAGCAGTTGCAGAGACAGCAGAGCTTCTAGGTGTAACAGCAACTCCCCCGTTGCTCCTAGAGGCTCATTTGCATATATTAAAACATCATGTTTTTGCTCAGCAATGCAATCACATATGAACATGGGATCAACACAGATGCCTTTAGCTGCCAAGTGCACATCCAACAGGTCAGCCAGTTCCATAGGTACAAATCTGCTGACAGATGCCCTTTCAGACAACACTTTGAGCATGCACAATGCAACTTCGCCAGAGCTTTTCATACATTACCTTCCCAAATTAACACTCCAGCTTCCTTTTTGATAAATTTGAACCAAAATTTGTTAGTGAATGGCTCCTCCAATAGTACCTCTCCCACCCAGAGAGATGGCTCAATAGTGGACAGAGGACATCGTGTGGGCTTCATTGGTACGGCAAACTGCGGGTCCCAGGCTCCCATCTCTGCCCTTGATCCAAGCACCAAGAGTTCAGTGTCTGTGTGACTGAGAGTGATGACTACGCCAAATCTGAAGAACATCAGCTTCATGGTCACTACAAAAGACATTTATTGAAAAATTCGTTTTTATCTTTCAAATCCTAAAATCTTACAAATTTTACTCCAGTCCATGAGGAAAGTTTACAATTAGGGATTGAAGAGCAGTGAATGCAGGTAAGTAGGCTTACTTCCACAGGTCCAGAGGAGGGAGGACTAAAAAGTGTTAAAAAGCTGGGCAGCCTCGTTAGGTTACTTAGAACAACAGACCCAGTCACAATCACACTGCCAGCCACAGGGTCCACTATAACCAGTTAGATGCTGCAGTCAATAGTAACTGTGGCACATAAGTGGCTTTACAGAGGGAGAGGCTTGTCATGATACCTGGCAGTCGTGGGCATAACAAACACCCCCAGGCTTTCCCTGAATATGAGCCTGTTAGGCCCTGGTGGGCACAGTAGATCTCGATACAGGAGTAGTGCATTGTATTATATCAGCGATCAATGAACTGGAAGTGCAAGTTCCCTAAAGGGGCTAAAAAAATGTTCAATAGAAAAAACATACAACCCCCATTTTCCTGTGTGAAATCTTCTAGTTTAAAAAATGAACTACTTATATGTTGCATATTTATATCTGCATATTCACTATCATAACATATAGAATAATACTAATATGTTTTATACCTAGAGTGAAATAACGGAAAAAAAAACTGCTTAGCTACAGAATATGAATACGAAGCATCATACAGAACAGCGCCAGGTTTACCAGTGTAGCTACAGAATACGGTGTACTGCACAGAACAGCGCCAGGTTTACCAGTGTAGCTGCAGAATACGGTGTACTGTACAGAACAGCTCCAGGTTTACTAGTGTAGCTACAGAATATGGTGTACTGTACAGAACAGCTCCAGGTTTACCAGTGTAGCTACAAAATACGGTGTACTGTACAGAACAGCTCCAGGTTTACCAGTGTAGCTACAGAATACGTTGTACTGTACAGAACAGCTCCAGGTTTACTAGTGTAGCTGCAGAATACGGTGTACTGTACAGAACAGCGCCAGGTTTACCAGTGTAACTACAGAATACGGTGTACTTGTACAGAACAGCTCCAGGTTTACCAGTGTAGCTACAGAATACGGTGTACTGTACAGAACAGCTCCAGGTTCACCAGTGTAGGTACAGAATACAGTGCACCCTACAGAACAGCACCAGGTTTAGCAGTGTAGCTACAAAATACAGTGTACTGTACAGAACAGCTCCAGGTTCACCAGTGTAACTGCAGAATACTAGAGTGATATTCTGTTGTGGTGGTGGCTCACTCCCTATTACCTATGGTATGGTGCTGCCAACCCAATTGAGAGGACACCCTGCCTCTCCAAAAAAAAGAGAGATGACTAAAGTAGGTATGTGTTGGGCGAGCACTCTAACATCAGGCTTGAGCTAAAGCCTGATGTTAGAGTGCTCGCCCAACACATACCTACTTTAACTACAGAATACGGTGTACTGTACAGAACAGCTCCAGGATTACCAGTGTAACTACAGAATACGGTGTACTGTACAGAACAGCTCCAGGTTTACCAGTGTAGGTACAGAATACAGTGCACCCTACAGAACAGCACCAGGTTTAGCAGTGTAGCTACAAAATACAGTGCACACTACAGAACAGCTCAAGGTTTACCAGTGTAACTACAGATTACGGTGTACTGTACAGAACAGCTCCAGGTTTACCAGTGTAGCTGCAGAATACGGTGTACTTGTACAGAACAGCTCCAGGTTTACCAGTGTAGCTACAGAATACGGTGTACTGTACAGAACAGCGCCAGGTTTACCAGTGTCAGAATACGGTGTACTGTACAGAACAGCTCCAGGTTCACCAGTGTAGGTACAGAATACAGTGCACCCTACAGAACAGCTCCAGGTTTACCAGTGTAGCTGCAGAATACGGTGTACTTGTACAGAACAGCTCCAGGTTTACCAGTGTAGCTACAGAATACGGTGTACTGTACAGAACAGCGCCAGGTTTACCAGTGTCAGAATACAGTGTACTGTACAGAACAGCTCCAGGTTCACCAGTGTAACTGCAGAATACTAGAGTGATATTCTGTTGGTGGTGGCTCACTCCCTATTACCTATGGTATGGAGCTGCCAACCCAATTGAGAGGACACCCTGCCTCTCCAAAAAAGAGAGATGACTAAAGTAGGTATGTGTTGGGCGAGCACTCTAACATCAGGCTTGAGCTAAAGCCTGATGTTAGAGTGCTCGCCCAACACATACCTACTTTAACTACAGAATACGGTGTACTGTACAGAACAGCTCCAGGTTTACCAGTGTAGGTACAGAATACAGTGCACCCTACAGAACAGCACCAGGTTTAGGAGTGTAGCTACAAAATACAGTGCACACTACAGAACAGCTCAAGGTTTACCAGTGTAATTACAGAATACGGTGTACTGTACAGAACAGCTCCAGGTTTACCAGTGTAGCTACAGAATACGGTGCACCCTACAGAACAGCTCCAGGTTTACCAGTGTAGCTACAGAATACGGTGTACTGTACAGAACAGCTCAAGGTTTACCAGTGTAGCTACAGAATACGGTGTACTGTACAGAACAGCACCAGGTTTACCAGTGTAGCTACAGAAAACGGTTCACACTACAGAACAGCACCAAAACCAGGTTCAGGTCAAAAACACAGAACAGGTGCAGATCTTTCCATTACACCTGATCTCTGTCTAGGCTTCACTACTGGTTTGGCTCACAATAACTGATGTAAATAACTGATCAAATAACTAAAGTGTGAACTGGGCCTTACCAGTGTAGCTACAGAACACAGTGCATGATCACGGTACAGAACAGCGCCAGGTTTACCTGTGTAGCTACAGAATACAGTGTACTGTACAGAACTGCGCCAGGTTTACCAGTGTAGCTACAGAATACGGTGTACTGTACAGAACAGCTCCAGGTTCACCAGTGTAGGTACAGAATACAGTGCACCCTACAGAACAGCACCAGGTTTAGCAGTGTAGCTAGAAAATACAGTGTACTGTACAGAACAGCTTCAGATTTACCAGTGTAACTACAGAATACTAGAGTGATATTCTATTGTGGTGGTGGCTCACTCCCTATTACCTATAGTATGGTGCTGCCAACCCAATTGAGAGGACACCCTGCCTCTCCAAAAAAGAGAGATGACTAAAGTAGGTATGTGTTGGGCGAGAACTCTAACGTCAGGCTTGAGCTAAAGCCTGATGTTAGAGTGCTCGCCCAACACATACCTACTTTAACTACAGAATACGGTGTACTGTACAGAACAGCTCCAGGATTACCAGTGTAACTACAGAATACGGTGTACTGTACAGAACAGCTCCAGGTTTACCAGTGTAGCTACAGAATACGGTGTACTGTACAGAACAGCGCCAGGTTTACCAGTGTAACTACAGAATACAGTGTACTGTACAGAACAGCGCCAGGTTTACCAGTGTAGCTACAGAATACGGTGTACTGTACAGAACAGCTCCAGGTTTACCAGTGTAGCTACAGAAAACGGTGTACTGTACAGAACAGCTCCAAGTTTACCAGTGTAGCTACAGAATACGGTGTACTGTACAGAACAGCTCCAGGTTTACCACTGTAGCTACAGAAAACGGTGTACTGTACAGAACAGTGCCAGGTTTACCAGTGTAGCTACAGAAAATGGTTCACACTACAGAACAGCACCAAAACCAGGTTCAGGTCAAAAACACAGAACAGGTGCAGATTTTTCCATTACACCTGATCTCTGTCTAGGCTTCACTACTGGTTTGGCTCACAATAACTGATGGAAATAACTGATCAAATAACTAAAGTGTGAACTGGGCCTTACCAGTGTAGCTACAGAACACAGTGCATGATCACGGTACAGAACAGCGCCATGTTTACCAGTGTAGCTACAGAATACAGTGTACTGTACAGAACAGCTCCAGGTTCACCAGTGTAGCTACAGAATACGGTGTACTGTACAGAACAGCGCCAGGTTCACCAGTGTAGCTACAGAATACGGTGTACTGTACAGAACAGCTCCAGGTTTACCAGTGTAACTACAGAATACGATGTACTGTACAGAACAGCGCCAGGTTTACCAGTGTAGCTACAGAATACAGTGTACTGTACAGAACAGCTCCAGGTTTACCAGTGTAGCTACAGAATACAGTGTACTGTACAGAACAGCTCCAGGTTTACCAGTGTAACTACAGAATACGGTGTACTGTACAGAACAGCTCCAGGTTTACCAGTGTAACTACAGAATACAGTGTACTGTACAGAACAGCGCCAGGTTTACCAGTGTAGCTACAGAATACGGTGTACTGTACAGAACAGCTCCAGGTTTACCAGTGTAGCTACAGAATACAGTGTACTGTACAGAACAGCTCCAGGTTTACCAGTGTAACTACAGAATAGGGATCGACCGATATTGATTTTTTAGGGCCGATACCGATACCGATAATTTGTCAACTTTCAGGCCGATAGCCGATAATTTATACCGATTTTCTGGGTATTTTTATTTTTGAGGAAAAAAAAAAAATTTCCTACACAAATCTGCTGAAAATTAATGTTTATTGTTAACGTGTATTATTATTTTATTTTTTTTGTAAATCTTTTTCATTTATACTTAATATTTTTGTGTTTTTGTTTTTTTTTTTTTACTAACTTTTAGCCCCCTTAGGGACTAGAACCCTTGTCCCATTCACCCTGATAGATCTCTATCAGAGTGAATAGGATCTCGCACTCTCCCTGCTGCCCTGTGCTCTGTGCACACAGCAGCATGGAGCTGACTATGGCAGCCAGGGCTTCAGTAGCGTCCTGGCTGCCATGGTAACCGATCGGAGCCCCAGGCTTACACTGCTGGGGCTCCGATCGGAGGAGCAGGGGAGAGGGGATCCTGTGGCCACTGCCACCAATGATTAGAACTGGGGGGGGCGCACTGCGCCACCAATGTTTTTACTATTGGGGTGGGGGGCGCACTGCGCCACCAATGATTAAAGGGAATCTGTCACTAGCAATGTTTAAAAAAATTTTTTTCATGGATCCATGTTTAATAAAGTACCTTTTTTCCATCTGTGTTCTTCTTTTCCATGTCAGTCTTGTCCTTTCTTCTAAAAATCGATTCTTAGGATATGCAAATAAAGCTGTAAGGAGCCCAGAGGGGCGTTTTTCTTTCTCCACGGTGCCCAGGAACGCCCCTCTGAAGTGCCGTGCCCGCCTAAATATGAAAACTACTAACGCCTCCATGTTTAGCTGAATCGCCTCCCAGAGGCGCGGCTAAGTCCTCAACACCCCCCCTCCTCCTCCTCAGCGCCGCGCTCTGCGAACACCCGATCCTCCTCTCGTCGGCGTCCCAAATCCCGCGCAGGCGCAGTGCCGGCGATTGCCTGCGCTCTGATAATACGGCTGAGGGCAACAGCTTCAACATCGTCACTGGGCATGCGCCGAGCCCAGTGACGATGTTGAAGCTGTTGCCCTCAGCCGTATTATCAGAGCGCAGGCAATCGCCGGCACTGCGCCTGCGCGGGATTTGGGACGCCGACGAGAGGAGGATCGGGTGTTCGCAGAGCGCGGCGCTGAGGAGGAGGAGGGGGGGGGTGTTGAGGACTTAGCCGCGCCTCTGGGAGGCGATTCAGCTAAACATGGAGGCGTTAGTAGTTTTCATATTTAGGCGGGCACGGCACTTCAGAGGGGCGTTCCTGGGCACCGTGGAGAAAGAAAAACGCCCCTCTGGGCTCCTTACAGCGTCATTTGCATATCCTAAGAATCGATTTTTAGAAGAAAGGACAAGACTGACATGGAAAAGAAGAACACAGATGGAAAAAAGGTACTTTATTAAACATGGATCCATGAAAAAAAAATTTTTAAACATTGCTAGTGACAGATTCCCTTTAATGCTGGGGGGCTTGGGGGGGGCGCACTGCGCCACCAATGATTAATACTAGGGGGCTTGAGGGGGGGGGGCGCACTGCGCCACCAATGAAGATACCTCTCTTTCACATACAGGAGGCGGGAGCTGGCTGCAGAATCACATAGCCGGCTCCCGACCTCTATGAGCGGTAGCTGCGATCCGCGGTACCTAAGAGGTTAACTACCGCGGACCGCAGCTGTCGTTCATAGAGGTCGGGAGCCGGCTATGTGATTCTGCAGCCAGCTCCCGCCTCCTGTATTTGAATTAATGAAAGACTCATCTTCATTGGTGGCGCAGCGGCCACAGCCCCTCCCCTCCTCTTGTCTTCCGTCCTGTCATTGGAGGCAGCGGCAGCAGCATCACAGGGGGAGGAGACACTGCTTCCTTCTCCCCTGTGCTGCGGAGGGAACACAGAACGCGCTGAGAGCAGCGCGTTCTGTGTTCCCAATACGTTATCGGTATATCGGCAAAATAGATGCCGATACCGATAACGTTCAAAATCCTCAATATCGGCCGATAATATCGGCCAAACCGATAATCGGTCGATCCCTACTACAGAATACGGTGTACTGTACAGAACAGGGCCAGGTTTACCAGTGTAACTACAGAATACAGTGTACTGTACAGAACAGCGCCAGGTTCACCAGTGTAGCTACAGAATACGGTGTACTGTACAGAACAGCGCCAGGTTTACCAGTGTAGCTACAGAATAAAGTGTACTGTACAGAACAGTTCCAGGTTCACCAGTGTAGCTACAAAAATACGGTGTACTGTACAGAACAGCTCCAGGTTTACCAGTGTAACTACTGAATACGGTGTACTGTACAGAACAGCGCCAGGTTTACCAGTGTAGCTACAGAATACAGTGTACTGTACAGAACAGCTCCAGGTTTACCAGTGTAGCTACAGAATACGGTGTACTGTACAGAACAGCTCCAGGTTTACCAGTGTAACTACAGAATACAGTGTACTGTACAGAACAGCGCCAGGTTTACCAGTGTAGCTACAGAATACGGTGTACTGTACAGAACAGCTCCAGGTTTACCAGTGTAGCTACAGAATACAGTGTACTGTACAGAACAGCTCCAGGTTTACCAGTGTAACTACAGAATACGGTGTACTGTACAGAACAGGGCCAGGTTTACCAGTGTAACTACAGAATACGGTGTACTGTACAGAACAGCGCTAGGTTTACCAGTGTAGCTACAGAATACGGTGTACTGTACAGAACAGCTCCAGGTTTACCAGTGTAGCTACAGAATATGGTGTACTGTACAGAACAGCGCCCGGTTTACCAGTGTAGCTACAGAATACGGTGTACTGTACAGAACAGCGCCAGGTTTACCAGTGTAGCTACAGAAAACGGTGTACTGTACAGAACAGCTCCAGGTTTACCACTGTAGCTACAGAAAACGGTGTACTGTACAGAACAGTGCCAGGTTTACCAGTGTAGCTACAGAAAACGGTTCACACTACAGAACAGCACCAAAACCAGGTTCAGGTCAAAAACACAGAACAGGTGCAGATTTTTCCATTACACCTGATCTTTGTCTAGGCTTCACTACTGGTTTGGCTCACAATAACTGATGGAAATAACTGATCAAATAACTAAAGCGTGAACTGGGCCTTACCAGTGTAGCTACAGAACACAGTGCATGATCACGGTACAGAACAGCGCCAGGTTTACCAGTGTAGCTACAGAATACAGTGTACTGTACAGAACAGCTCCAGGTTCACCAGTGTAGCTACAGAATACGGTGTACTGTACAGAACAGCGCCAGGTTTACCAGTGTAGCTACAGAATACGGTGTACTGTACAGAACAGCTCCAGGTTCACCAGTGTAGCTACAGAATACGGTGTACTGTACAGAACAGCTCCAGGTTTACCAGTGTAACTACAGAATACGGTGTACTGTACAGAACAGCGCCAGGTTTACCAGTGTAGCTACAGAATACAGTGTACTGTACAGAACAGCTCCAGGTTTACCAGTGTAGCTACAGAATACAGTGTACTGTACAGAACAGCTCCAGGTTTACCAGTGTAGCTACAGAATACGGTGTACTGTACAGAACAGCTCCAGGTTTACCAGTGTAACTACAGAATACAGTGTACTGTACAGAACAGCGCCAGGTTTACCAGTGTAGCTACAGAATACGGTGTACTGTACAGAACAGCTCCAGGTTTACCAGTGTAGCTACGGTATACAGTGTACTGTACAGAACAGCTCCAGGTTTACCAGTGTAACTACAGAATACGGTGTACTGTACAGAACAGGGCCAGGTTTACCAGTGTAACTACAGAATACAGTGTACTGTACAGAACAGCTCCAGGTTCACCAGTGTAGCTACAGAATACGGTGTACTGTACAGAACAGCGCCAGGTTTACCAGTGTAGCTACAGAATAAAGTGTACTGTACAGAACAGTTCCAGGTTCACCAGTGTAGCTACAGAATACGGTGTACTGTACAGAACAGCTCCAGGTTTACCAGTGTAACTACAGAATACGGTGTACTGTACAGAACAGCGCCAGGTTTACCAGTGTAACTACAGAATACAGTGTACTGTACAGAACAGCTCCAGGTTTACCAGTGTAGCTACAGAATACGGTGTACTGTACAGAACAGCTCCAGGTTTACCAGTGTAACTACAGAATACAGTGTACTGTACAGAACAGCGCCAGGTTTACCAGTGTAGCTACAGAATACGGTGTACTGTACAGAACAGCTCCAGGTTTACCAGTGTAGCTACAGAATACAGTGTACTGTACAGAACAGCTCCAGGTTTACCAGTGTAGCTACAGAATACAGTGTACTGTACAGAACAGGGCCAGGTTTACCAGTGTAACTACAGAATACGGTGTACTGTACAGAACAGCGCCCAGTTTACCAGTGTAGCTACAGAATACGGTGTACTGTACAGAACAGCGCCAGGTTTACCATTGTAGCTACAGAATACGGTGTACTGTACAGAACAGCTCCAGGTTTACCAGTGTAACTACAGAATACAGTGTACTGTACAGAACAGCGCCAGGTTTACCAGTGTAGCTACAGAATACGGTGTACTGTACAGAACAGCTCCAGGTTTACCAGTGTAGCTACAGAATACAGTGTACTGTACAGAACAGCTCCAGGTTTACCAGTGTAGCTACAGAATACAGTGTACTGTACAGAACAGGGCCAGGTTTACCAGTGTAACTACAGAATACGGTGTACTGTACAGAACAGCGCCCGGTTTACCAGTGTAGCTACAGAATACGGTGTACTGTACAGAACAGCGCCAGGTTTACCATTGTAGCTACAGAATACGGTGTACTGTACAGAACAGCTCCAGGTTTACCAGTGTAGCTACAGAATACAGTGTACTGTACAGAACAGGGCCAGGTTTACCAGTGTAACTACAGAATACGGTGTACTGTACAGAACAGCGCCCGGTTTACCAGTGTAGCTACAGAATACGGTGTACTGTACAGAACAGCGCCAGGTTTACCATTGTAGCTACAGAATACGGTGTACTGTACAGAACAGCTCCAGGTTTACCAGTGTAGCTACAGAACACACTGCATGATCACAGTACAGAAAAGCGCCAGGTTTTACCTGCCATCTTTCACGGCCAATCATTTCTTTGCTTCTAGGAGGGCAAAACCTTTTTTCTGACAAAAAAAAATAAATCTAACTGCTCCCTCTGGTAATAACACATTTGTACTTGGCTTTTGTTTTTTTTTTACATTCCTCTAACTGCAAACCAGATCTGCAGCATCTACTGTCCTGTGGAATCAACCATAACCGAGAACTCACAGTGCTGTAAATGATTATGTAAGGCTTGTAGCGCCCCACAATGGCAGAGCAGAGAACTACAGGTAGGCACGCGGATAAGAAGCGCGCACATAGGGCAGCCGTATACCTGTGCGGTGCTCAGGCCTATGTACCACAAGCCGTCTGACCGGACGATGCGGCTCCGCCCACTTTCCTCGAGTCCTTTATATACTACGGCGTATGGGAAACGGGGAGGGCAGGATTACAGTTCCGGTATATACAGCACGTATTCTGCCGGACATTACCGTCGCTCGCCTATGCTGCAGCGCTATGAGCTGTTATTGAACACTGAGGTGACATTACCGACTAGGTTCCAGCAGGGGGCGCTCGTCGTCCTGCGAGAAGAGGGCAGCTGCGTTTGCTTGGTGTTCCCGAGTTGTAGAGACTATAAATAGCTGTACAGTGACGTCTGCAGTGATGAGTGACGTCACCCTGCTCCACTGTGACACCACCGGCTCTGTGCTCCACTTATCTGCCAGCCGTGGTTAATCCTCCATGTTCTGACTGCTCCTATGTGAGATCACCATGGAGATTTCCTGCCTTGTGTGAATGTACCTTTACTAAGAAGCAGCCTATTAGGCTCTGCCTCAGGCGAGGTTAAAAGGGTCCACTGGGTCACAGATATTTATGACCTATCCTCAGGCAAGGTCATCAGATATGTGGGGGTCTGACTCCTGGCACCCTGGCCAATCAGCTGTTTAAAGAGGACCTTTCACCAGGATACATGTATTGAAATAGTTATATTACCTTACAGTGCGGCCCCCAGTGATGTCTTTCTGCTTATTTTTATATTTTTTCAAAGGACCCCCCCTTTTGTCCGCTGTGGTCCCCGTTTGTTTTGGCGCCCCATATGCTAATGAGGCGATTCGGTTCAACTAGGCGGGGACTCGAATTTGGGCGCGGTTATCTTCTCCCTGGCTGTGAGCGCCTCCAATCAGAGCGCCCCGCTCTTAGCCAGGGAGAAGGAGCTCAAGTTCTCGCGAGATTAACTTGAGCTTTTACACATCCCGAGCCGTGCGCCATCTTGGAGTCCCTTAGGGGGTGGTGGGAGGTAAATTTGTAAAACTAACATCATGTTTGTTTGCCTAGGGGGAGTATTAGTAAAGGTTGAACAAGTTGCTCGTTTTCTAGGGTTGTTTTTCATACTTACCCACAGGATGCTGCTGCCGCTGCGATGCTCTCCGCCGGGGACTCCAAGATGGCGCACGGCTCGGGATGTGTAAAAGCTCAAGTTCTTGCGAATCTCGCAAGAACTTAAGCGACTTCTCCCTGGCTAAGAGCGGGGCGCTCTGATTGGATGCGCTCGCAGCCAGGAAGATAACCGCGCCCAGGACAAATTCAAGTCCTCACCTAGTTGAACCGAATTGCCTCATTAGCATATGAGGCGCCAAAACAAACAGCGACCACAGCGGACAAAAGGGGGGATCCTTTGAAAAAAAAAAATAAAGCAGAAAGACATCACTGGGGGCTGCACTGTAAGGTAATATAACTATTTCAATACATGTATCCTGGTGAAAGGTCCTCTTTAAGTCTGCCACAGCGCCATTTCTATGCAGGGACAGCTCAGTATGCGTTGTAGTGGCCGTGCTGGGGTACTGCAGCTCAGATCCCATTCAATGTGAATGTGACCAGCAGTTGTAATTACACTGAACTGGTATGAAATCCTTCAAACACCTGATCAGCAGCGGTCCTGGGAGTCAGACCCCGCCAATCCCGTATTGGAGACCTATCCTGAGAATAAGTCAGCAATATTACTGCACTGCTTGACCCCTTTAAAGAAGTCTATAAATATAAAAAGTGGTTCTTAGGACCTCTTCTCATACTGATCTGCCCCAAAGAGAACACAGTCTCGCTCAAAAGAACATACCTGAGACAGATTTCAGAGTTCCGGAGCCTTTACAGTCATAAATGACACCTATAGGGACTTTATCATGACCGCTGCCCGTAAAGATCATGCCACAAGAGTATCCCTGTGTTGTCCTAGGCCAGGGATCAGCAACCTCCAGGAACTCCAGCTGTTCTGAAACTACAACTCCCAGAATGCTCCATTTACTTCTATGGAAGTTAAGCCTGTTTCACATCTGCATTAAAACAGATCCGGCGGGGAACAGCCTTCTGGATCTGTGAATACCGGTCGCAACCGTGCACTACCGAGGTACCGTCTGGCCCTATTTACTATAATGGGGACCAGCAGAGATTTGGTCACCACCCAGCAAATATGCCGAGAGGTGGCCAGATAAAAATTGCTACGCGCAGCGGTATTTGCCTTTCCGCTTCTTGGCATATTTGCTGGGTTGCAGTCAGATATCCGCCGGTCCCCATTATAGTGAATGTATCACGGTACCATCCGGTATTCCCGGATCCGGCAGGCTGTTCCCAGCCGGAACAGTCTGCTTAACGCAAATGTGAAACAAGGCTTAGAAGAGGCATCCTCAAACTGCGGCTCTCCAGCTGTTGTAAAACTACAACTCCCACAATGCCCTGCTGTGGGCTGTTTGGGCATGCTGGGAGTTGGAGTTTTGCAACAGCTGGAGGGCCGCAGTTTGAGGATGCCTGGCTTAGAAGAACAGCCAAGCATGTTGCATGCTGGGAGTTGTAGTTTCACAGCAGCTGGGGTGCCGAAGGCTGCTGATCTCTGTCCTAGGCAACATTTGCTTGTGATGATGACACAATAGTGGTTGTATTTAGTGGTAGTGGCTCTTTTGTTCTTATGTTGCAATGGTATTTATCGCTTGTCCAAACCAGTTTCCCACTGCAGTGATGTCACAACGGTATGTGTCTTGTTCTAGGATGATAGCTAGTAATCCATAGTGATGATGTCACAGTGGTGTGATGACGACTGTATTTCTTTTCAGTAATTCTGTATTTGTTTCTTAGATGATATCACAATGGTTTGTTACTATTGTAACAGGCAGAACTCCATTATCATAATCATGATTCTCTTTTGTCTTAGGCAGAATTCCATTGTGATGATGTCACAAAGAACTGTCTCTATTGTTATGGATTACGATGATGTCATTGTGGTATTTTGCTATAATCATACAATGCATTCAGAAAGTCTTCAGACCCTTTCATGGTTTTCACATTTTTCCCCATCAATCTGCACTCAGTACCCGATAGTGAGAAGGTGAACACAGAGGGCCAGATTTATCATTCCTCTGACAGCTCACTCCACTTTAACATATGGCTAAAGTCAGTTTTAGCCAAGTCAGATTTATGATCGGCCCTTTAAGACTATAATAAATGTGGTTTGACGGTAGCAGTTTATCCGTCAGTAAGCAGCTTTACAAAAGTCGCACATCTTAATAAAAAAGTTGCACGTTTTTATGAAAAAGTCGCATTTTCTATTAAAAAGTCTCAAAAGATAAGCATGGTCCTCGCTGGAGTGAAATTGGGACTTTTTTGCGACTTTTTTAAAAAGTCGCAATAGTAAATTTGTCTTGCCAATCATTTGCATAAGCCAAAACGCCCATTTTCTCAAAACTGGAGTGCTTAGCGCTTGCCTTCAAAAAGTCGCAAAAAAGTCGCAAAATTTTGACTCCACAAAAGTGACTTAGCCTAATGATATATCTGGCCCAGAGTTTTAGAAATTTTTGCTTATTTATTAAAGGGGTTATCCAATATGATAACCTGCCCCGCCCCTCCCAGGTAATATACTTACCCCGCTCTCCGTGCTGCTCCTGATCCCCGCAGCGCCGCTGCTGCTTCTCCCTGTACTTGGAGGAAAACATCCAGTGTCGGGGGGAGCAGCCAATGGCAGGCGGGGACGGGGACGAGCCTCCCTAGCGTCACCCGCGATGCTAGGCTGGCTCATCTAGCAGAAGACCGCAACATAACAAAAAGTGAAGAAAGTGAAAGGTCTGAAAACATTCTAAATGCATTGTAAATAGGACTCAATTGTAATGATGTCACTATAGTAATTCTCTTTATTTATGGTAGGATTTTATGGTGGATGATGTCGCAAAGTTTTTTAGTTTTTTTGCTCTAAGCAAAATTGTGATGATGTCACAATAGGGGTTGTTTTTTTCTTGGTAGAATTCCATTATGATTGTATCCCTTTTCCAGAGCCGTCTCCTATTGGTATTACAGTATGTCACAATGGTGTGTCTCGGTTAAAGGGGTTGTCTGGCCTTGCAGCTGACAAGCCCCTTGGTGCCGACTAGGGATGAGCGAATCGACTTCGGATGAAACATCCGAAGTCGATTCGCATATACCTTCGTACTAATACAGTATTAGAATGTATTGGCTCCGGTGAGCCAAAGTTATTACTTCGCGAGACTTCGCACAATAACTTCATAAACTAATTTGTACTGTAAAAAAACATTTCCCGAACCGAACCCGAGTTCGGGAAATGTTTTTTTACAGTACAAATTAATCTATAAAGCTATTACACGAAGTCTCGCGAGACTTTGCAAAGTAATAACTTCGGCTCATCGGAGCCAATACATTCTAATACTGTACGGAGCTCCTGCTCCATACAGTATTAGAACAAAGTTTTATGCAAATCGACTTCGGATGTTTCATCTGAAGTCGATTTGCTCATCCCTAGTCCAGAGCTGTGCCTCTGAACATAAAAAGGAAGACTCACCTGTCCGCAGTCCCACAGCTGTTCAATTCCACAGGGCCAGAAAATGGCTAGATCCTGTGACCACTGTGGCCAGTCACAGGCCTCAGCGGTCACAGAGGGTTGAACAGTACATCACTGCTGTGACGTAGCATTCAAGCTGTGACCACTGAGGCTTGTTATAGACAGGTGACTCTTCCTTATTTTATGTTCAGGGGCACAGATCCAGACCAAAAGGGTTGTCAGTTCTAAGGGCAGATAACCCCTGTAAATAGAACCCAATTCTTATTATGTCACAGTGACATTATTTCTCTTGTGTCCTAGCAGAATTCCATTGTGATGATGTCATAATTGTATTTGTTTATTGTCTAATGAAGAAATCCTTTGTGATAGTATTTTTCTCGTAGGCGTGAGATTAATAGTGATTATTTTACACTAGATTGTTTCTTGTGTCTTTGTAGAATTCCATTATGATGTTTATTCCTTGTTTTCAACCTTTACTTGCCTGGCCGATCTATTGTCTCCAAGAGCAACCACTGATAGCCTCTGTTTTAATGCTGCATTTTCAGCACCTTGACCCGGAGGCTCCCCAACAAAGTCCAGAGGGCTCCAGCAGAATTATACTGCGAGTGTGAATGAAGCCTAACCTGCTGCCTGCAGAATGCACTGCATATTATGGTGACAGGTCCTCTTTAACAAGTCGAATGCTGCCACCTTGTGGAATTTAAGTGTAACTGCCATTCCACTACCAAAAATGAAATTCCTAACATATGTGATGCTGAAGGGAAGATATTCATGAAGCTTTTTCAGGTAATTTTACCTTTCTGATGTCTGTATTCAGCCCTTAGCAACCCTATTTCTCTGTGCCTCTATTTAAGGCTCTTCCTAAGATGGCCTTTGCTGCACTTCCTGTGGTGATCTTTGCCCATGTCCTTGAGGCCATCCTGTATTTCCCTCACTTCCCATAAGCCTTTGCTATCCTCACATGAACTAGCAGGACCAATCAGAATTAGGGTGGCCACTGTCTTCACCCAAGAAAGCCGGACCTCACCAGCCATGCCCCCAAACCGATTAACCATGCCCCCACCTCCATGAAGCCACGCCCCGGGGGGAAAACGGAGGAGGAGAGGGAAGAAGTTTCTGAGGGGAAGGTGAGCTGGGGGCAGCCGGGGTGCTTCTCTCCCCCTCAGTTAGCCACAGGGAGCCATGTCTGCGGCTCTAATGACTGACTGGGGGTGAGAGAAGCCTCAGTCAGGTGCTGCAGCTCACGCTCAGACAGCGCAGTGCTGCTGTCTGAGCATGAGCTACTGAAAGGATGGACATCCCTGTCCAGGCCCTGTGCCTGAAAACTGGACGTCTGGCCACCCTAATCAGAATGCAGATAACCTCCCCCACTATACCCAGAGCAGTGTGTGTCCTCTCACATACAGCTAGCCAGAGACAGACAAGAGCAATCAGAATGCAGATAACTTCCCCCACTACCCCAGAGCAGTGTGTGTCCTCTCATATACAGCTAACCAGAGACAAACAAGAGCAATCAGAATGCAGATAACTTCCCCCACTACCCCAGAGCAGTGTGTATCCTGTCACAGCTAATTACATGAAATCTGCATTTGTGTTAGCCTCTTAATTAGGGATGAGCAAATTTCATATTTTAGTAACATAGGACATAAGGTCGAAAAAAGACATTTGTCCATCCAGTTCGGCCTGTCACCCTGCAAGTTGATCCAGAGGAAGGCAAAAAAAACCTGTGAGGTAGAAGCCAATTTTCCCCACTTTAGGGGAATAAAAAATTCCTTCCCGACTCCAATCAGGCAGTCAGAATAACTCCCTGGATCAACAACCCCTCTCTAGTAGCTATAGCCTGTAATACACTGCTCAAAAAAATAAAGGGAACACTTAAACAACACAATGTAACTCCAAGTCAATCACACTTCTGTGAAATCAAACTGTCCACTTAGGAAGCAACACTGAGTGACAATCAATTTCACATGCTGTTGAGAAAATGGGATAGACAACAGGTGGAAATTATAGGTAATTAGCAAGACACCCCCAATAAAGGAGTGGTTCTGCAGGTGGTAACCACAGACCACTTCTCAGTTCCTATGCTTCCTGGCTGATGTTTTGGTCACTTTTGAATGCTGGCGGTGCTTTCACTCTAGTGGTAGCATGAGACGGAGTCTACAACCCACACAAGTGGCTCAGGTAGTGCAGCTTATCCAGGATGGCACATCAATGCGAGCTGTGGCAAGAAGGTTTGCTGTGTCTGTCAGCGTAGTGTCCAGAGCATGGAGGCGCTACCAGGAGACAGGCCAGTACATCAGGAGACGTGGAGGAGGCCGTAGGAGGGCAACAACCCAGCAGCAGGACCGCTACCTCCGCCTTTGTGCAAGGAGGAACAGGAGGAGCACTGCCAGAGCCCTGCAAAATGACCTCCAGCAGGCCACAAATGTGCATGTGTCTGCTCAAACGGTCAGAAACAGACTCCATGAGGGTGATATGAGGGCTCGACATCCACAGGTGGGGGTTGTGCTTACAGCCCAACACCGTGCAGGACATTTGGCATTTGCCAGAGAACACCAAGATTGGCAAATTCGCCACTGGCGCCCTGTGCTCTTCACAGATGAAAGCAGGTTCACACTGAGCACATGTGACAGACATGACAGAGTCTGGAGACGCCGTGGAGAACGTTCTGCTGCCTGCAACATCCTCCAGCATGACCGGTTTGGCATTGGGTCAGTAATGGTGTGGGGTGGCATTTCTTTGGAGGGCCGCACAGCCCTCCATGTGCTCGCCAGAGGTAGCCTGACTGCCATTAGGTACCGAGATGAGATCCTCAGACCCCTTGTGAGACCATATGCTGGTGCGGTTGGCCCTGGGTTCCTCCTAATGCAAGACAATGCTAGACCTCATGTGGCTGGAGTGTGTCAGCAGTTCCTGCAAGACGAAGGCATTGATGCTATGGACTGGCCCGCCCGTTCCCCAGCCCTGAATCCAATTGAGCACATCTGGGACATCATGTCTCGCTCTATCCACCAACGTCACGTTGCACCACAGACTGTCCAGGAGTTGGCAGATGTTTTAGTCCAGGTCTGGGAGGAGATCCCTCAGGAGACCATCCACCACCTCATCAGGAGCATGCACAGGCGTTGTAGGGAGGTCATACAGGCACGTGGCGGCCACACACACTACTGAGCCTCATTTTGACTTGTTTTAAGGACATTACATCAAAGTTGGATCAGCCTGTAGTGTGTTTTTCCACTTTAATTTTGAGTTTGACTCCAAATCCAGACCTCCATGGGTTAAAAAATTTGATTTCCATTTTTTTTTTTTTGTGTGGTTTTGTTGTCAGCACATTCAACTATGTAAAGAACAAAGTATTTCAGAAGAATATTTAATCAATTCAGATCTAGGATGTGTTATTTTTGTGTATTATTACACTCCAGAAATACATCCAGGCCCCTCTTGAATTCCTTTATTGTACTCACCATCACCACCGACTCAGGCAGAGAGTTCCATAGTCTCACTGCTCTTACCGTAAAGAATCCTTTTCTATGTTTGTGTACAAACCTTCTTTCTTCCAGACGCAGAGGATGTCCCCCTCGTCACAGTCACAGTCCTGGGGATAAATAGATGATGGGATAGATCTCTGTACTGACCCCGGATATATTTATACATATTAATTAGATCTCCCCTCAGTCGTCTTTTTTCTAAAGTGAATAACCCTAATTTTCATAATCTTTCAGGGTACTTTAGTTGCCCTCCTCTGGACCCTCTCCAGCTCTATGTCTGCCTTGTTTACAGGAGCCCAGAACTGTACACAGTACTCCATGTGTGGTCTGACTAGTGATTTGTAAAGTGGTAGGACTATGTTCTTATCACGGGCATCTATGCCCCTTTTGATGCAACCCATTATCTTATTGGCCTTGGCAGCAGCTGCCTGACACTGTTTTTTGCAGCTTAGTTTGCCGTTTGTTAAAATTCCTTTTCCATGTCAGTGTTACCGAGTGTTTTACCATTTAGTATGTACGGGTGACTTGCATTATTCCTTCCCATATTCCTTCCCATATTCCTTCCCATATGCATAACCTTACATTTGTCAGTGTTAAACCTTATCTGCCCAAGCCTCCAATCTATCCAGATCCCTCTGTAGTAGTATACTGTCCGCTTCAGTGTTAATTACTTTACACAGTTTAGTGTCATCTGCGAAAATTGATACTTTACTGTGCAAGCCTTCTACAAGATCATTAATAAAAACATTGAAGAGAATAGGGCCCAATACTGACCCCTGAGGTACCCCACTAGTGACAGTGACCCAATCTGAGTATGTACCGTTAATAACCACCCTCTGTTTTCTATCACTCAGCCACTTACCCACATACAGACGTTTTCCCCCAGTCCGAGCATTCTCATTTTATATACTAACCTTTTATGTGGTACAGTGTCAAATGCTTTGGAGAAGTCCAGATATACGACATCCATTGATTCGCCACTGTCAAGTCTAGAACTTACCTCCTTATAGAAACGGATTAAATTAGTTTGGCATGACCGATCCCGCATGAAGCCATGCTGATATGGCGTTATTTGCCTATTTCCCTTGAGATGCTCTAAGATAGCATCTCTCAGAAAACCTTCAAACAGTTTACCCACAACAGATGTTAAACTTACCGGCCTATAGTTTCCAGGCTCTGTTTTTGGACCCTTTTTGAATATTGGCACCACATTTGCCATGCGCCAATCCTGTGGGACATTCCCTGTCAGTATAGAGTCCGCAAATATCAGAAATAAGGGTCTGGCTATGACATTACTTAATTCCCTTAGGATACGAGGGTGTATGCCATCCGGTCCTGGTGATTTGTCTATTTTAATCTTTTTAAGTCACCTTCAGATTTATACTTTTTAACATTTATATAATTGAAGAACATTTTAGGGTTAGTTTTACTCTCTTTGGCGATTAATCTCTCGGTCTCTAGTTTGGCCGCTTTTATTAATTTTTTTTACATGTTCTACTTTTTTCCTTATAGTGTTTCAGTGCTTCCATGCCACCCTCCTGTTTTAGTGATTTATATGCTTTCTTTTTGACATGTATTGCTTTCTTTACAGTTCTATTTATCCACATTGGTTTCTTTTTGTTCCTTAACCTTTTATTCCCATACGGTATGTACCTCTCACAATGAGCTTTTAGGATGCTTTTAAAGATATCCCATTTTGTGGCTGTATTTTTGAGGACTTTGTCCCAGTTAGTTAGGCCTATGGCCTCTCTTAGTTGGCTAAATTTAGCTTTTTTGAAGTTTGGTATTTTTGTTCCTCCCTGTAGAAACGCTCTTTTGAATGATAATTGGAAGGTTATTACTTTATGGTCACTATTTCCCAGGTGTCCCCCAACCTGCACATCTGTTGTTCTGTCAGGCCTATTGGTTAATACTAAGTCCAGTATGGCCGTCCCTCGAGTCGGACCTGAACCAGTTGGGAGAGGTAATTGTCTTTGGTTATTGGCAATAAACTGTTTCCTTTATGAGATATACATGTTTCAGTTTCCCAGTCTGTATCTGGGTAGTTGAGGTCCCCCATAATAACCACCTCATTATGATTTGCCACCTTGTCTATCTCGTTTAGTAGTAGATTTTCTGTGGACTCTGGTATATTAGGTGGTTTATAGTAAACTCCTATTAGTAATTAATTGTTGTTTTTAGCTCCATGTATCTCTACCCACAGTGACTCCACATGTTCATGTCCCTCACTTATATCTTCACGGAGTGTGGGCTTTAGACAGGACTTTACATAAAGGCATACCCCTCCCCCTTTTTGGTTTTGGCGATCCTTTTTAAACAGACTGTAACCTTGTACATTAACTGCCCAGTCATAGCTATCATCCAGCCATGTCTCAGTTATTCCCACTATGTCATAGTTCTCCTCACACATCACTAATTCCTGCTCCCCAGTTATTAGTCAGGCTTCTGGCATTAGTATACATACATTTGAGAGGTTTATGTATATTTTTTTACCCTACACCTTTCCTTCTGAACTGTTCTCGTCCCTCCTTCCATTCCTCCCCAGACCAACTACCTTGCCCCCGGGTGTCTATCTGCACTATCTTCCCCTCCTATAGTGTAATTTCCCTCCCCCCCAGTCCCTAGTTTAAACACTCCTCCAACCTTCTAGCCATCTTCTCCCCCAACACAGCTGCCCCTTCCCCATTGAGGTGCAGCCCGTCCCTAGAATAGAGCCTGTAGCAGACAGAGAAGTAGACCCAGTTCTCCAAGAACCCAAACCCCTCCTTCCTACACCAGTTCTTGAGCCACTTGTTAATCTCCCTAAAATCTCCCGCTGCCTTTCTTGTGTGGCCCGTGGTACAGGCAGTATTTCAGAAAATACTACCTTTTGAGGTCCTTGCCCTAAGCTTTTGACCTAAATCCCTGAAATCATTTTTAAGGACTCTCCACCTACCTCTAACTTTGTCATTGGTTCAGATATGGACCATCACCGCTCCAGCCCCTCCCAGTAATCTGTAATCTGTCAACCCGATCCGCGATGTGTCGAACTGTAACGCCAGGAAGACAGCACACTGTTTGGCGATCACGGTCTTTGTGACAGATTGCCCTATCTGTTCTCCCACTACCAGCACCTGTCTGGCCTGCCCTGCTCTCCTGGTTCCCTGCTTACTGGAGCTGACATTCCCCTGACTGGCAGAGGAAGTGTCCGGCTGCAGCAGTGCCGTCCCTGGACTGACATCCCTCTCATTGGCCAAACGTGAAAACTTGTTGGGGTGTGTCAGATCAGGGCTAGCCTCCCTGGCACTCTTCCCTCTACCCTGCTTTCTAACTGTTACCCAGCTAGCTACCTCACTTTCCTCAGCCTCCTCTCTGTCACCCTCCCCCTCATCTACCCCAAAGAGTGCTTTCTCTGTGAGAAGCAAACTCTTTTGCAAATTGTCAATGCCTCTCAGTGTTGCAACTTGCCCATTTAGAGACTCGATTTGCGATTCCAAATGGGTAATTTGCTCACATCTTGAACAAAGATATACACCCTCCAACAGCTGTTCCAGGACTGCATACATCATGCAAGATGTGCACTGGACTGCGTTGTCAATTGTGCAACACATACTAAATGGGGATTACAACAGTAAAAAAGTAAAACAATAAATCTGATTTAGAATTAGACCCGGTCTGCTGTAGTTGAAGGACTAGCTAGAATCAAGCCAACAACACAAAAGGAAATTATATCCAACCTTAGTTTCCTACTCCTTGTCTTAAAGGGATTCTGCACTTTGTTTTAACTGATGATCTATCCTCTGGATAGATCATCAGCTTCTGATCAGCGGGGGTCCGACACCCGGGACCCCTGTCGATCAGCTGTTTGAGAAGGCAGCGGCGCTCCAGCAGCGCCACGGCCTTCTCACTGTTTACCGCCGGCCCACTGACGTCACGACTTGTATCAACTAGCGTGGGCGGGGCTAAGCTCTGTTCACTTGAATGGAGCATAGCCGCGCCCACGCTAGTTGATACTAGTCGTGACGTCAGTGGGCTGGCGGTAAACAGTGAGAAGGCCGCGGCGCTGCTGGAGCGCCGCTGCCTTCTCAAACAGCTGATCGGCAGGGGTCCCGGGTGTCGGACCCCCGCCGATCAGAAGCTGATGATCTATCCAGAGGATAGATCATCAGTTAAAACAAAGTGCATAACCCCTTTAAACTCCTCGTCTTAAACTCCACTTATTAAGAAGCCCACTTAGTAGAGCAAGCTCTGGGAGAGTTCAGTGGTTCAATTTATAGCACATGGTTGCCCAGGCCACTCCCCTTAATCAAGCAGAGAAAAAAATGGGCTTAAATGGCAATACACAGCAGAGAAAAAAAAGTTTTAAATGGCAGTACTAAAATGCAAAAACGTAACTTTCAAAGATCTCTGCTTCAAACCACACTCAGCCACCTGCAATCACTCCCACAAAATCACACTCAGCACCAGAAGTCCTTTTCTTTAACTCCACTTAATAAGAAGCCCACTTAGTACAGCAAGCCTCAGGAAGAGCAAGCAAATATTTTGAAATTCGTTTTCGGTTTGTGTTGCGATATTTACTGAATTGCATTATGGATTGCGTTACCACGGACCAAAATGCAATTCCATGCCTTTAGAGGCATTCTGTTATTCATTCCGTTATAATAGAAGTCTATAGCCTGCATAACGGATCCTTACAGTTGTCATTATGCTGGAGTCTTCTCCTGCATAACATAAACCAGACGGATCCGTTATGCAGGCCATAGACTTCTATTGTGACAGAATGCCACACTGAGATACTTTGACTTGGGCTCAGATATGTTCCTGACTGGAATATATTAGCCAAAGTCTGTTTTTAACATCAGCGTGAGGAATTGGCCAGTATTGTCAGTAGCATATTATTGTGGTGCACCTTTTGCAGTGATTTTATGGATTTTTATTTTCTCATCCACACATTATTCCATCTTGTGTAGGATGTTTTTGTGGTGCATGTGATCCGCTGCCGACATCCTCCATTATATGCATTTTTGCTGGGGTTCACATGCGGAGGGATTGCTCCCTCGGGTATAAACACGCTACAGTGTTTGGGGTTTTGAGCACTTCCTCCTATTTAGGCCACTTCATTCTGTAATTTTTAATTTTTTTTTAAACTCCTTTGGGCTAACATACATGGAAGGCCTTTGTTAGGCCCACGGCATTTTTTGCAGATTGGACGCGGGCGCCTTAATTTCAATAGGGCGGCAAAAAATGTGCTGTCCGCATCCATGTCCGTTGCGCAGCTCCAAAAAAAGATAGAACACGTCCTATTCTTGTCCGTTTTGCGGACAAGAATAGGCATTGTTACAATGGGTGCGCAAAAAATAGATGCAACACAGACTTTACCCGTATTTTTTGCGGACAGCAAAATACATACGGTTGTGTGAATGCACCCTTAAATGCATTGTTCACTATTGCTCTGGTTATGTATATCCTGCACTCATACTAAGGCCGAATGCACACAGCCGTGTTCCGCGGCCGAGAGCGGTCCGTGGTATTCCAGGCTGGATTCCTGTTCAGAGCAGGAGTGCATGGCGTCATTGGTTGCTATGACGCCGTGCGCTTCATGCCGCCACTGCACTACAGTAATACAGTAGTGCAGCGGCGGCATGAAGCGCACGGCGTCATAGCAACCAGTGACGCCGTGCGCTCCTGCTCTGAACAGGAATCCAGCCCGGTATACCACGGACCGCTCTCGGCCACGGAACATGGCCGTGTGCATTTGGCCTAAGGAGATAAAAGGTGTAAGAATACCAGTTTGGCTGACAGCCATTTATCTCCACTCCAAATGACAGGTTTACCAAATGTGCGTATATTTGGTATCCGTGTGAGGGGAATAAGTCACCATCACTTTTGGCAGCAACATTTTTGCTGTGGGAAGAAGAAACAGTCAACATGGGAGTAACCTTTTACCCCAGACAAAAGGAATAGTTAATATGGCTGTTTTTTAGTGGGCAGAATTTTATAGTCTCAACTGTGGAGCTACTGGTTATGTCTCCTTAGGCCCTTTTCTCACTTCTGCTAAATTTTCTTTTTTTTTGCTCCTCCACCAGAGCAGAAAGACAAACATAACTGAGTGATGGATCCATCCTATAATGGACACCAATGGTGCCTGGCAGACTCCATTGACTTACAGTGGGTCTGTCGGGTGTCTGATTTTGACAAGAAAAATATTGTAGCATGTTGTACTCATTTTCCAATCAAATATGACAGAATTTCCATAGTAACCAATCGGATTCCACCTTTCATCTTCTAAAGGAGCTCTGAAAAATGAAAGATGGAATTCGATTAGTTGCTATGGGCAACTAAGCCAGTTTTCCTTTACACCAGTTTTGATAAATGTCAGGAATACAACAGTTGCAAAAATACAACAGATTATCTATGACTTTAAACAAATATATAGCAACCGTTTCTTTTATGATTAATGAAAACCTATAGCAAAAGACATACAAACCAAAGACATATTTTTTCTCTGCAGTTTATTTTTCTGTATTGATTCAGAAATTAAATCTATAAAAAAGTTTTATGTGCAACAGTAATTAAAGAAATGATGAGTATCACATCAAGAACTGTTACACTGGTTGAAATCAACATTCATAAATATTTATTTACCATATCTACAAAAAAAAAAAAATGAAATAAAAAATAAAAATAAAAAAAAAGACACTTAAACCACCAAAAAGTACACCATCCGGCACAATTGCACTTTAATCTAGGGATAGATATTTTTTTTTTCTTTTTCCTTTTTCAGCAGCACTATATGATTTACTTTGTTATTAAAAAGGGAAAGATTAACTTTTTATCTCAGAAAACTGAAAGGTATGAACGCAAAAGGAAATAATAATCTATAAAAACGCAACACTTGGCTCCAATGTGACAAGCTCAAACCCATCACGTACGTTGTCAACTGGAAGACCTCTATGAGTTTTCTGAGGTTCTCCACCTACTGTACGAGTTGTTGAATGCTTTAATACAAAAGAATGCATAAGACATCAAAACAAGTCAAATAAAAAAAAAAAAAAGTTAAAATACCACCCAATCAAGACATTTAAGATTGGTGAACATAGATTTTTCCCTCAAGATTTTAAAGCCACGGCGATTTCTGTGTCATCGCTGCAGACCTCTAGTAGGTGTTGTTACAGCAATGGCATCCGTGTTTGTCTTCGACCCCTCAATGGATGGTCATCCGAATATAAAACATCTCAAAAATGTGTTCTCATTAGTCATGTAACTTCTTGATTTACAGAGGAACTATGTATATTTCCAGACTGTTTTGTTTAAATGGTCAGACATGAAAATAGCTCACGTCGGGGGAAACCTTAGCGATTTTTCTGTGTCAAAGTAGATCGTTAGCCTTTTTATTAAGATCCTACACAGACAAATGTGGCAAAATAACCACTGTATGTCAAACATTTTACAGGAGTAGAAAGTCACCTTGTAAGAAGCTCATCCCAGACAGAAGACTAAAATGACATTTTTTTATTCTTAGCTAGGGCAGGACGCATCGATGCATCTCGTCATTCTGCTTATTGAAAACTAAATGAAAGTTGGCTTCTATGCAGTGGCATGAAGAATGAGACGTGGACCAGATCGGATAACAGTCATGTGCTATATACATTGTGTGGGGGTGGAAAAGATCCATTAAAAGCGGCTTTTTCTTTAGGTATTCATTTAGATTGAATGTAAGACAAATAAATGTTAATATCATAAAAAAAGTTAGAACTTTAATTGCTTTGTTGATCCCTTCTATGTCAGACGGGCCTGCGCCATATTGCCATAAAGGAAAAGTCCCCTGACAAGAGCTCTGGGTTTAATATATACACATAGGCGTAATACACACCATAGGTTTGGGAGGGTGACTCCACTCACCAACCCATCCAGCATTACACTTTCTCAATGTACCAAATCAATAGAGCAACGGATTGATCCTCACACTCCAGTGTACAAAGATAGAAAATAAATGTACAATAAAAAGATGGGATAAATAAGAAGCGGTTTCTTCGTCTTGAACTCTTCTCCAACTAATAACGATGCAGCACTGTAAGCCGCCCAGAACACCCCAAACAGCTGCAAAAGAAAAGCACAGTAACTTGGGTTACAATACTTGGAATTCAAGCCTTAAAAGAGATTTTGATACTGATGACCCATTGTCCAGACATCCGTGACCCCCGCCAATCAGCTGTTTGAGAAGGCACTGGGGCTCCTGTGAGCGCCACGGCCTACTCCATACATTGTATAGCGGCTGTGCTTCACTTCAATGCGGCAGAGCTGCGCCTAGGCCATGTGACTGATGAACGGGACGTCACTGGCATAGGGAAAGCAGGGAGAAGGGCATGGTGCTACTGCAAGGGCTGCTGCCTTCTCAAATAGCTGATCGGTGAGGGTCCCATGTGTTGGACCCCAACTGATCAGATACTGATGACAGGTCATCAGTATTAAAATCTTGGAAAACTCCCTTAAAGGCTATGGACACATTTGAATGCAGTTTTTATTACTGGACTTATTTGGGGCTAAAAAACATTTTTCAGTTTATTAATAGATTGCAACCATCCTCTGTATCCTGCATCTTTTCATATACAATGCTTCACAGAGACAAGTGTCAGAGGAGATGACAGCTCATTCTCTAGCCTCATCTCTACATTCCTGGGAATTAAATACTTATTTAAATGGGTTGTCTCACTTCAGTAAATGGCATTTATCATGTAAACAAGGTTAATACATGGCACTTACTAATGTATTGTGATTGTTCATATTACCTCCTTTTTTAGCTTAATACATTTTTCCATCACATTATACACTGCTCAATCTATGGTTACGGCCACCATGCAATCCAGCAGCTGTGGCTGTGCTTGCATACTATAGGAAAAATTGCATGCCACTGCACTCTCCTATGGCCTCAGCCACCAGAGAGGATGGTGCCTTTTCCTACAGTGTGCAAGCACGACCACTGCTGCTGGACTACAGGGTGGTCATAACCATGGAAATGAGCAGTGTATAATGTGATGGAAAAATAAATGAAGCCAGCAAAGGAGGCAATATGGACAATTACAATACATTAGTAATTGGATCGCGGCTGTGCTTGGTATCGCAGCTTAACCCCATTCACTTCAATCGCGCAGAGCTGTGCCTAGGCCATGTCACTGATTAACGTGACGTCACTGGCCTTGGGAAGGCAGTAAAAAGGCCACGGCGCTACTGCAATTTTTTTCCTTACCTTTGTCTACGTGATAAGTGCAATTTACTGAAGTAAGACAACCTCTTTAGGCCTCATGCACACGACCGTTGTTGTGTTCCATGTCCGTTGTTCTGTTTTACGTGATTTTCTGCAGACCCATTGACTTTCAATGGGTCCGTTGAAAACTTGGAAAATGCACCGTTTGTCATCAGTGTCCGTGATCCATGTTTCCAGTCCGTGAAAAAAATAGGGCCTGTCCTATTTTTTTCACGGACAACGGTTCGCGGACCCATTCAAGTCAATGGGTCTGTGAAAAAACACGGAGGAACACAAGATTGTCATCCGTGTCCGTTTTTTCCTATCATTTGCAAGGCAAACTTTACTTAGATTTTTTTTTCACTTTTAATGTCTGGTGATCCTCCAAAATCAAGGAAAACACACGGAAACTGAACAACGGAACCCCGTTTTGCGGACCGTGAAAAAATACTGTCATGTGCATGAGGCCTTAAGCTGAATTCTTATCATTACAATAACAATTTAGCTTAAATGGGTTGTTTGAGATAACTAAGAAACCTAGACAAGCCCTAACATGATTATAATTTTTTTTTTAAATCATGTTATACTCACCCCTTTCTCCAGCGTCATTCTCTGCGGCACTGGTCCAAATCTTCTGCCATCACCACTGCAACCAATCACTGTCCTCAGTGGTCTACTACTGAGGACAGTGAATGGCTGCTGCAGTCACATAACCATCTCAGCACATCATTAACATTGTTATGTGCTGGGACAGGGCTTTTGACTTCTGCAATCAATCACTATCCTCAGCTCCCTAAAACAGCTCATCAGTGGCAGTGTCGGGTGTCAGACACCCACTGATCTGATTGACCTAGCCTAAGGATAGATCATCAATATCTGTAGCCCAGACAACCATTTTAGTAGGGATCGACTGATTATCGGACGTACCGATATTATCGGCCGATATTAAGAATCTTGCACATCATCGGTATCTAACCTTGCCGATAATGCGTATAAGGTGAATACTAGTGAGCGCTTATAGAATCGCTCACAAGTATGCATCGGGTGCCGGGAGCAGAGAAGAAGCGCAGCAAGCGCTTCCGATACTCACCCTCCCTGGTCGTCTTTGATGGGGCCCGCACTGCACTGTCCTGACCCCGTACAGCGTCAGGACTGTCAGATGACAGTGCAGCGCAACACCGGACCCGGAGATGAAGACGAGCCGCGGCGCAGGAGAGGTGAGGAGTTTTTGTTTTTATTTTATTCATCTGAGGTCTGATAGGGGATAGATAAAGTCTGATCTGAGGTCTGATAGGGGATAAATAAAGTCTGATAGGGGTTAATTAAGTCAGTGAGAAGGAGGGGGGATGGTGTGGAAATTGGCACTAGTATATTATAAATGTAAATTATAAATTGACTAACAACTAAGGGCTTTATTAATTTATAATTTACCGTACATTTATAATATACTAGTGCAAAATGCTAATTTCCACCACCTCAGTGACTACCAACTCATATAATATATATTATAATATATAAAATATCGGTATAAATTATTGACTATCGGCCTGAAAGTTCACCGATTATCGGTATCTGCTCTAAAAAATAAATAAAATCAATATCAGTCGATCCCTACCTTTTAGGGCACCCGAGATGTGTCCAACTATATTTACTTGAGAATTGAATTCAATATCTTTATTTAAAACATTTTCAGAAGAGTTTTTATAGTTCTAATCTGACTGCTAAGGGGTTAAAAGGGTAAAATGGCTCTTAGACCAGATGAGGTGTACTTACTTTGGAAATCTGCGTCAGAATCATTGCATAATCCTTTTTGAAAGTTTGCTAGTCTCTCACCTTTAGAGAAGTTAGGAGTTCACTGCATTCATGAAATAAACTCGATCTCCACAGCTTGTAGTTCGTGTTGAGTGAATCGAAGTATCCGAAGTGGATTTCAATCCGAATTTCAGGGAAAATTCGATTTGCCACAAAGCCGAATTTCCTCATGCTTCGTGGTAACAAATCAATTTTCCCTGAAATGGGGAAAAAAAATACAATTTTAAAAAAATCATACTCTCCTCATCCATTTGAGCGCGAAGAGGCCGCCGCGGCCATCTTGATTGAAGATCCCGTGCGAAATCTCGTGCGAAATGACTTGTAATGTCACCAAGCCAGCCAGCGTGATAATGTCATCACGCACTGCACAAGATTTTGCACAGGATCTTCAATCAAGATGGCCGCAGAAGTCTCTTTGCGCTCAAATGGATAAGGCGAGTAGTTTTATTTACTTTTTTCACCGATTAACCCCCGAAAGCCTTAATTTCATACAGCGAAGAACACGGCATTCAGAGGCGTTTAATGACGGGGGAGGTGCAATCGCTGTTCTCCATGATTGTGCCCACTACTCACAAAGAAATGCACTTCATGACTAGGTATTCTAAACTTTGTGATTAATTTTTCTCAACTTTGCTCATATCCACTTGTAACAATCAAAGTGAGATTTCAGCAGCAGCAAGGGAAAGAAGCTTGTCAAATAGACTAGGTGAGGGGGGACTGAGTTTAGTTCCTAAATACACTGGACTTAAAAGCTCTATAGGTGCCTGGAATCCCAGAAAACCCCATTACCATCAGTCAGAAATATTTTCTAAAAGGATTGTACAGCCACTCTGACATGGATTTTTTAAAGTACACCAGTGTCATCAGGTCGAAGAGACCCAACTTAATAATATTATGCACCTTGGACTGTGAAATCTGATTCCAGTTCCTCTTTACATGAGAAAATTCTGGTGGTGAGCAGATTCCACAAGGGGGGAGGTTACTGAGTTTATCTTCAGCATCCAAGAACTTTGCAGTATAGGGGTATATTACACACCTTCTTTTGTGTGGAAAATCCACAGTGTAATACAGTACCAACTAAACAGATGATATTTTTGAAAATCTCATCTACATGGTGCTGAAATGTTCCTGCGATGCAGATTCTCAAATTCATAGCATGTAAATTGTATATGCAGCTTTCGGTGAAGATTTCATCCTTTACCATGCAAAGAGTGAGATCTGGGGAAAAAACGGACCGCAAACCACAAGCAACACATGGATTTTGGTGTTGATTTGGTGACAAAACACAGTGAAAACTGCACGGAAAATCCACATATACCATAGGGAAGTTATTATTTAATCCACCTGTCCTCTCAGCAGCACTACAATTGGGAAAGATCATGCTCTACTGGCAAAAAAAAACTGATTTACAAATTTACATCTTTTTTTGTAAATGTGTTTTTTTATAACGTTTAACAAACAGAAGAGGCTACTGCAGTAATTCACAGTAATTTTTTTACATATTTTACGTATTTTATTTAATATCCATGGAAATGCCTTTAGATAATAAGTAACATGCCATTTTAATACATAAATTACATTTTACAAATAACAACATGATTCCTGGTGCTCCGGAATAGCGTCACAAAAAATAAATAAAAAATCTCCGAATTTTTTTTACATTTTTATCACCATTTCACTTGTAGACACCTTACCTTGATTACTGTAGACACGATTTCAAAGGATCCAACAACTATAAGGGCAGGGACGATAACAATTAACGGAAGTAAGGAGTATCCTATAACACCAAGCACCTGTCCATAGGACACCTACAGACAGAAAACACAATGAAATGAATGGCAATCATATAATTTGCTCTAGATTTCAGAACCTGCATCAATTCCTAGCTGTGCAATATTAGTTCTTTTTATCTTCATGAAAGTAAAACCGTGTCAGAATTACGTAACACATGCACAGGAAGAGGCAAACAGGATATTAAGTGTAATAATTTCAACAGTTAGAGGGACCATTCCTAATAAATATGTGGTCATGTGAAAAAATAAAAGGGGGCGAATTATCAAAACTGACTTAATTGCACATAGCAACCAATCAGATTCCTTCTTTCATTTTCCAAAGGAGCTCTGAAAAATGAAAAGGTGGAATCTGATTGGTTGCTACATCAGTTTCGATAACTCTCCCCCAAAGTCTACCTACGACTAGCTACAACTTTCCATAAAGCAACAGTACAAGCAAAGATAAGAAACTTTGTATTATGTGTTAGAGAAAAATGCCTCTTTCTCCACTAATCAGGCTGGTTCCCGCCCACCCCGTCTTAAGTGTTCAGTCACTCTGAATTCGCTGATCAAATCCATCTCCAGAGAGGAGTAGAGCTCAAAGCTTCACTGTAAGATCAGGTTATATAATATGCTGTCCGTAAAAGTCACTTCTTTTCTCTGTGTGCCTTAGGGCTCTTTCACACCTGCGTTCTTTTCTTCCGGCATAGAGTTCCGTCGTCGGGGCTCTATGCCAGAAGAATCCTGATCAGTTTTATCCTAATGCATTCTGAATGGAGAGAAATCCGTTCAGGATGCATCAGGATGTCTTCAGTTCCGGACTGGAACGTTTTTTGGCCGGAGAAAATACCGCAGCATGCTGTGCTTTTTGCTCCGGCCAAAAATCCGGAACACTTGCCGCAAGGCCGGATCCGGAATTAATGCCCATTGAAAGGCATTGATCCGGATCCGGCCTTAAGCTAAACGTCGTTTCGGCGCATTGCCGGAGCCGACATTTAGCTTTTTCTGAATGGTTACCATGGCTGCCGGGATGCTAAAGTCCTGGCAGCCATGGTAAAGTGTAGCGGGGAGCGGGGGAGCAGTATACTTACTGTGGCAAACCTAGCCACTTACAGAATGTCTTTCTTGTCTGTACCTCTTCCCCTCCCCCCTTTTCCTTGTACCATAGTAATCTATGTATTGTATGTAAATGAGGCTGTTGGCAGTTTGAAACCAGGTGCGCATGCCTAGTAAAGTCAGTTGACTCCCAAACTGTGTGTCGTCCAGTCACTGGGGAAATTGTCTCTTGGATATTGACCTGCTTCTTCAGCTACAAGGGGATTTAAGTGAAGATATTAAGGGTATACCGTGAAGCTCCGCATCAATTGGTGGCAAGCGGCGGGATACAAGCCTTGCAGCACAGCAAAGCAGCAGTTCGTTGAAACAGCCATTCGGATATACCGGAGTAAGAGAATATGTGCAGTCATTCGAACGAACGGTGAATGGAGACGAATTATGCAACATTGAAACGAACTACGTTAAAGGAATTATTGGAAGCAAGGGGAAGAATAGCCAGCAACAAAACTAAAGCTACTCTTGTGGCCGAACTCATGGAGGGGGACAGAGCGACCACTGCGGCAACTCCACAGGAGACAGAGCCAACAGAATTTACAAGAGAGCTCAATAGCAGGTTAGCTTTTTACCCAAACACCCCCTCCGTGGAGACACTAGAAAGACTGATAGCAGATGTACATGAGTACATTGTAGCGAAGCAAAACGCTATTCAGCGAGTCGGGGAAGGAGCCCCAGCGCCCACCAGCACTACCCAGGGAAAAGCTAAGATTCCCTACCAAGCTTTTATAAATTACACAGAAGGAGAAAGTGATATTGACGAATACCTACAGGATTTCGAAAGGTTGTGCCAGCTACACGACATCAGCCCAGCCGACCAAGTACCCCTGCTGGCAGGTAGATTGTCAGGCCGCGCCGCAGAGGCATACCGGACCGTCCAAGACGAAGACATCAGGAATTATCACAAAGTCAAACAAGCCATCCTAGCACGGTATGCCATTACCGCTGAGGCATACCGACTCAAATTCCGGGACATCAAGAAACAAACAAAAGACTCACACACTGTATGGGCACACCGACTACAGCGAGCCGCCAAGGGGTGGATGGAAGCGGCACGGGTCACCACTATGGAAGAGATGTTCCAGTTAATAGTAATGGAGCAGTTTTTTAATGGACTAACCACAGAACTTCAAAATTGGGTACGAGATCGCAAACCCCGTACCGTACCAGAGGCAGCCAAGCTAGCTGACGAGTTCCAAGACACCAGGCGAGATCAACGCACACCACACTGGACCACGTATGGATCTACCACCCCTCTGCCAGCAGTGACTACCTTGGCTCACCCACGACCAGCCGCGAGTCACAACCCGTACCCTCCTAGGTACAATACCCGACCACCGATCCGCTGCCACACCTGCAACCAACAGGGGCACATCCAGAGAGACTGCCCACGTAACCGACCTCGCCAGAACTGGAACCACCAGGGTCCTCCTCCCCCCAATCGGGCTGCAGTACACTGCTGCCAAAGAGAATCTGTGCTCCCAACATCCACAGTCACCTCAATAGAAGAGCCTCTGGGGATCCTACACGAGGTAAACCCCATACAAGCCGCCTCAGACAACCGCCAAGGGCACCGCCAGGTGGTACACATGGAGGGGAAGAATATGCAAGGATTACGTGACTCTGGGGCCACGTTAACCCTGGTCCGAAATCATTTGGTGTAGGGGTGCACCGAAATGAAAATTCTGGTCCGAAACCGAAAATTCAGGATGCCCTTGACCGAAAACCGAAACCGAAACTGCCTTTTTGCCCAAATACTTTTAAAATACTTTTTTTTTTATGATTTTATTAATAATTCTTTTTCATGAATGAAATTCATCTGTGGGTGGCGCTGTTATGGAGAGGGGGATCTGTGGGTGGCGCTGTTATGGAGAGGGGGATCTGTGGGTGGCGCTGTTATGGAGAGGGGGATCTGTGGGTGGTGCTGTTATGGAGAGGGGGATCTGTGGGTGGTGCTGTTATGGAGAGGGGGATCTGTGGGTGGCGCTGTTATGGAGAGGGGGATCTGTGCACTGTTATGGAAAGGGGATATGTGCACTGTTATGGGCATAACAGTGCACAGATCCCTTTCCCCATAACAGTGCACAGATCCCTTTCCCCATAACAGTGCACAGATCCCTTTCCCCATAACAGTGCACAGATCCCCCCTCCCCATAGCAGTGCCATAGACCGATCCCCCTACCCATAACAGCCCCGGCCCTGCTGCTCACAGCATCACTCACTGCATCTTTATTTTACCTTACAATCGTGACGCTCCAGTAACAACTCTGCAGGCAGAGCGGAGGGCGGCGTAACGTCACTTACTCACGTGACGCACCTGCTCCGCCCACTTTATGAATGAAGGAGGCGGAGCAGGCGCGTCACGTGAGTAAGTGACGTTACGCCGGCCTCCGTTCTGCCTGCAGAGTTGTTAGTTACTGGAGCCTCACGATTGTAAGGTAAAATAAAGATGCAGTGACAAAGTAAACCGCCCGCCCGGCGCCCGCCCGCAGATGGTGGGTGACAAATCCCACACCCCATATTTTCGGCCGATATGTAACAATATCGGCCGAAGTGGATTAGGTGCATTTTCGGCCGATATTTTCGGCTGCCGGAATTTCGGTGCACCCCTAATTTGGTGCCTAAGCACACCCTCACCGGAGACTGTGTAGCTGTACGGGTGGCAGGGGGAGCAATTTACAAAGTTCCCACTGCCAAGGTGCATTTGAATTGGGGGGCAGGGCATGGAAACATGGAGGTGGGAATTATGCAGGATTTGCCCGCTGATGTTATTTTGGGCAACGACTTGGGGGAGCTCACCTCTGCTTTTGTCCCTCAACCAACTATCCAAGAGGCCTACCCGGTTGTTACCCGGCAGCAAGCACGCACCACGGCTCCTTCCGATCACTCTGAGGCTCAGGTAAACAATATGCGACACACCCCTCCTATTCTACCCTGGGATGCCCCCCTGGAATTTGGCAGTGAGGTGGCCCTAGATCCCTCCCTGCAGGTATATAAAGATAGGATAAATAAGGACCAAGGAGGGTTGGAGGGAGAGACATATGCTTGGGACAAAGGTCTCATATACCGCTATGCAGAGAAGGTAGTAGCAGGGTCCATACCCGTGCCCACTAAGCAGTTAGTGGTACCCCGAAAGTATAGACAAGAGTTGCTGCGCATCGCGCACGATATACCATTATCAGGGCATTTAGGAATCAGCCGAACGAAACATCGGCTGACGCAGAACTTCTTCTGGCCAGGTATCTCGAAGGATATTAGACAATACTGTCAAACATGCGATACCTGCCAGAGGGTAGGGAAGAGAGGGGATCGCTATAAAGCCAAACTCAGATCCCTGCCCATAATTGAAGAACCCTTCAGTCGAGTAGCTGTAGACATAATAGGACCCCTAGCGAAACCCAGTCCCTCCGGCAAGAAATACATCTTGACCGTAGTGGACTACGCCACTAGATACCCAGAGGCAGTGGCGTTGACCAACGTACATGCAGAGACTATAGCCGATGCCCTTATGCGAATATTCTCCCGTATGGGATTTCCCCAGGAGATGATATCGGATAGGGGCACCCAGTTCACTGCAGAGGTCACCCACCAACTCTGGAAAGTGTGTGGGGTGAAACCGATCTTAAACTACGCCTACCACCCCCAGTCCAACGGGCTCTGTGAACGGTTTAACGGAACACTTAAACAGATGATCCGCACGTTCATAGACACTCAAAAAGACTGGGAACGGTTTTTGCCCCACTTGCTCTTTGCCTATAGGGAAGTACCCCAAGAATCCACGGGATTCTCCCCTTTTGAATTATTGTTCGGGAGGAGAGTGAGGGGCCCCTTAGACCTCATCAGAGAACACTGGGAGGGAGGGGTAACTACGAATGGTACTCCTATTGTCCCATACGTGCTGGAGTTTAGGGAACGCTTGGAGGCTCTGACCCAGACGGTACGTACTAACCTCCAAGCGGCCCAACAACGACAGCGCAGATGGTACGATAAGGGGGCCAGGGACCGCAGCTTTCAGGTCGGGCAGAAGGTGTTAATCCTACGGCCAGTCCCTAATGACAAGCTGCAGGCCTCCTGGCAGGGCCCATACAAGGTGGTGGAGCAAATCTGCGATACCACCTATGTGATCGGCCCGTGCACTGGAGCAGGGGGCAGACGCATGCTCCATGTGAACATGCTGAAGCCCTACTACGAGCGCATAGAAGAGGTGACCGCTATTTGCGCCTCTGCCGCAGAGGACTTTGACAATTTACCTCTCCCAGACCTCCTAGAGAAAGAGGGCCAGAAAGAGGACCTGGAAGAGGTTCAGTTAGGCGAACAGCTGAGTCCCCAGGAAAGGGCGCAGGCTCATAGTCTAATAAGGGAAAAAGGAACCACTTTTTCTAATCTCCCCGGGTACACCCCGTTAGCCACCCACAGAGTAGAAACACCAGGGCAGACCCCTCTCCGCCAACCTCCTTACCGCATACCTGAATCCGTAAAGTATAATATGCGCAAGGAAATAGAAGAAATGCTACAACTAGGAGTCATAGAGCACTCTGAAAGCCCTTGGGCTTCCCCAGTAGTTCTGGTGCCGAAGCGGGATGGGACTACCCTCTTCTGCGTAGACTACCGGAGGCTTAATGATAAGACCGTATCCGATGCCTACCCTATGCCCCGGATAGACGAGCTCCTGGACAAAATGGCCAGGGGCCAATATCTCACCACAATAGATCTTTGTAAGGGGTATTGGCAGATTCCCCTAGCCGAAGACGCCATCCCTAAGTCGGCGTTTGTCACCCCGTTTGGCCTGTACCAGTTTAAGGTCATGCCATTCGGGATGAAAAACGATCCGGCTACTTTTCAGAGGATGGTGGATCGGCTATTGGATGGGTTCCAGGAGTACGCTTGCGCCTATCTAGATGATATAGCGATCTTCAGCCACTCCTGGACTGAACACCTGACCCACATAGGAGCCGTACTAGACCGTATTAGGGAGGCAGGATTAACTCTGAAACCCAGTAAGTGCCATATAGGGATGGCAGAAGTCCAATACCTAGGACACCGGGTAGGGAGCGGCCAACAAAAACCCGAACCGGCTAAGGTAGAGGCTGTAGCCAAATGGCCAACCCCTCGTACCAAAACTCAAGTACTGGCATTCCTAGGTACCGCAGGATACTACCGTAAATTTGTACCCAACTACAGTACCCTGGCCAAACCCCTCACCGATTTGACCCGCAAGAATCTCCCTAAGATAGTAGTCTGGACTCCAGAGTGTGAGCAGGCATTCCAGCAACTAAAAACGGCTCTTGTGAATTCACCTGTACTTGCCGCCCCTGATCCAACTAAACGCTTTCTCGTCCACACAGACGCTTCTATGTTTGGATTGGGGGCAGTACTGAGCCAAGTCGGAGAAGATGGCGGCGAGCATCCAGTGGCTTACTTAAGCAGAAAACTTTTACCCCGGGAAGTAAGCTACGCCGCCATAGAAAAAGAATGTCTGGCCGTGGTGTGGGCCCTTAAAAAGCTGCAGCCCTATTTGTATGGACAACCCTTTTCCTTACTCACAGATCACAACCCGTTGGTGTGGCTGAACAGGGTGTCAGGAGACAATGCCAGGCTGCTGCGCTAGAGTTTGGCGCTGCAGCCTTTTGACTTTACCATCCACTACCGCCCTGGGAAGCAAAATGGCAACGCCGACGGGTTATCCAGACAAACTGAACTTGAAAAGTGATCTGTGAGCGCTCCTACGGACATCCCCAAGCCGATCCGTTGGGATCAGACTGTGTATGCCGGCTTGGTTCTGGGGGAGCATTGTGGCAAACCTAGCCACTTACAGAATGTCTTTCTTGTCTGTACCTCTTCCCCTCCCCCCTTTTCCTTGTACCATAGTAATCTATGTATTGTATGTAAATGAGGCTGTTGGCAGTTTGAAACCAGGTGCGCATGCCTAGTAAAGTCAGTTGACTCCCAAACTGTGTGTCGTCCAGTCACTGGGGAAATTGTCTCTTGGATATTGACCTGCTTCTTCAGCTACAAGGGGATTTAAGTGAAGATATTAAGGGTATACCGTGAAGCTCCGCAACACTTACCGTCCGCGCGGCTCCCCGGGCGCTTCAGAGTGACGTCAGGTCGCCCCAAGCGCATGGATCATGTGATCGCATGGATCACGTCATCCATGCGCATGGGCGCTCTGACGTCACTCTGGAGAGCCCTGGGAGCCGCACGGACTGTAAGTATACCGCTCCCCGCTCCTACTATGGCAACCAGGACTTTAATAGCGTCCTGGGTGCCATAGTAACACTGAAAGCATTTTGAAGATGGCTCCGTCTTCAAATGCTTTCAGTACACTTGCGTTTTTCCGGATCCGACGGGCACCTCCGGCAAATTGAGTACACGACGGATCCGGACAACGCAAGTGTGAAAGAGGCCTGATGGGAGACATCAGCTGGTCTCCTGCCCTCTCGATAGACTTCTAAAAAGACCATGTAACCTGATCTCTCAGTGAAGCTGAAAAGCCTGGTCTCCTCTCAAGAGATGTAATTTATATGTGAATTCAGAGTGACTTAACAGTTAAGGTGGCAGTGGGGAGGGGGGGGAAGAGTAGCTTGGTAAGTGAAGAAAGAGGCATTTTTCTAATTATTATTATTAATTTCCTTATCTTCACTTATACTATTGATTTATGCTAATGTGTTTGTATTCGGAGTAGGGATCGACCGATATAGATTTTTTAGGCCGGATACCGATACTTTGTGAACTTTCAGGCTGATAGCCGATAATTTATACCGATATTCTGGGAATTTTCATTTTTGAGAAAAAAATAAATTCCTACACAAATCTGCTGAAAATTAATATGTTTATTGTTAATGTGTATTTTTTTGTTTATTGTTAGTGTATTTATTTATTTTTATAAATCTTTTTCATTTATACTTAAATATTTTTTGTGTTTTTTTTTTTTTTTTTACTAACTTTTAGCCCCCTTAGGGACTAGAACCCTTGTCCTATTCCCCCTGATAGATCTCTATCAGGGTGAATAGGAGCTCACACTGTCCCTGCTGCTCTGTGCTTTGTGCACACAGCAGCAGGGAGCTTACCATGGCAGCCAGGGCTTCAATAGCATCCTGGCTGCCATGGTAACCGATCGGAGCTCCAGGCTTACACAGCTGGGGCTCCGATCGGAGGAGCACGGGAGAGGGGATCCTGTGGCCACTGCCACCAATGATTAATACTGGGGGGCTTGGGGGGGGGCGCACTGCGCCACTAATGTTTTTACTATTGGCCGGGATTGGGATGGGGGGCGCACTGCGCCACCAATGATTAATACTGGGGGGCTTGGGGGGGGGGGCGCACTGCGCCACTAATGTTTTTACTATTGGCCGGGATTGGGATGGGGGGCGCACTGCGCCACCAATGATTAATACTGGGGGGCTTGGGGGGGGGGGGCGCACTGCGCCACCAATGAAGATAAGTCTCTCAATCATTCATATACAGGAGGCGGGAGCTGGCTGCAGAGTCACATAGCCGGCTCCCGACCTCTATGAGCGGTAGCTGCGATCCGCGGCACCTGAGGAGTTAACTACCGCGGATCGCAGCTATTGCTCATAGAGGTCGGGAGTCGGCTATGTGATTCTGCAGCCAGCTCCCGCCTCCTGTATATGAATGAATGAAAGGCTTATCTTCATTGGTGGCGCAGTGGCCACAGCCCCTCCCCTCCTCTTATCTTCTGTCCTCTCATTGGCGGCAGCGGCAGCAGCAGCACAGGGGGAGGGAGACACTGCTTCCTTCTCCCCTGTGCTGCGGAGGGAACACAGAGAGCGCTGAGAGCAGCGCGATCTGTGTTCCCCATACGTTATCGGTATATCGGCAAAATAGATGCCGATACCGATAACGTTCAAAATCCTCAATATGGGCCGATAATATCGGCCAAACCGATAATCGGTCGATCCCTAATTCGGAGGTACACTTTTATTGACTAGATCACAGCCAACCACACAGACCATAATCCATTACTAATGATATTTAGAGGTATTCAGTATGTCTGTCATAGTTTATACATGGTGCACTTTACGGCCACCTGCACGCGTTGCAGAATGCGTACCAGAAAAGTATGAGATTACACAAATCTCATGTACACTTTGCAGATTTTTTTTCTGGGCGGAAACTGACCAGTCCTAAGGATTTCCAAATCTGCAGCATGTCAATTATGTTTGCAGTTATAGGTGCAGATTTCACTCTTTTCAAAGGAAGGGTGAAATCTGCATCTAATCCACACCAAAATCCACAATTAGAAATTGCGGATATGCTGCAGAAATACAAAAAAAAAAAAAAAACGGTATGGAAATTTGTGCAAATCTTATGTGCCTTCACCTGCACGAGTGGTCTAACAGCACAAGTTGTATAATAAGCATGTCAATTGAACAGTATACGTGCAATTAATATTTTATCACCTTAGATGGAGGAAAGGGAAGGACGAGCTGAATCTTTGCAGAAGACAACCCAATGTTTTACATGCAGCCACTTAGAAACAACATTATACTGATATTTACTTACTTCCCCACCCAGGACTCGTGCCAGTAGGAAGATGGTAAGTGATCCAAAGATCCAAATTGTAATGATCCAAGACACAACCTTTTACAATAGATAAAGAAATATATGTAATAAATCTGTCATTACTGTTTTAGCATTTTCCGAAGTTCAAACAGCAAAATATCTTTACATGTAACTGCACCGAGAACATCTCAGAGGAGAAACCTGACTGCATCCACGCTAACAGATCCACGCACACTTAGGTCAATGAAAGCAATCAAGGGGAGTTTACACAGGGGAAAATACAGTTATACAGGGGGAGGGGGCTCCATTTTAAACCCAAATTATATAAATGAAAACTGATTAGAGTTTAGAAATATAAGCTAATGTACATGAAGTGTCACTTCTGGTTCTTGGTTGTCAGTGGAAACAAAGCTTGTTGTCAGACCCACCCTTAGTAGCTTAGCTAGGCTGGGATAATGCAGCAGGCAGATCAGTCCACCATCTAATGTGTATGGGGGGCTTACAACTGTACCCAGAAAGATGATGTCAGGAGAGATGAAGATCCAGCAATTGGATTTTGTTCTCCGTTAGATAAACCACTGCCAAAGGTCTCTCCCTGTTCAGGACATGCTTGACTGAGTGAGCATGTGTATAAAGGGGGTGGGAGACACTTACAAAATTCTGAATGATAGCCATTTAACCCCTTCTACCCCGGGTTAGTTTTTGCTCTTTTGCCCAGGCCATTTTTTGCAAATCTGACATGTGTCCCTTTATGTGGTAATAGCTTTGGAATACTTACTTATCCAAGCCATTATGAGATTGTTTTCTCGTGACACATTGTACTTCATGATGGTCATAAATCTGAGTCAATATATTTCACCTTTATTTGTGAAAAAATCCCAAATTTGCCAAAAATGTTGAAAAATTCCCAAATTTCAAATAGCAATTTCTCTACTTTTATAATAGATAGTGATGCCTCATAATAGTTATTACTTTACATTTCCCATAAGTCTACTACATGTTTGGATCATTTTGTGAATGCCATTTTATTTTTTGGGGACATTAGAAGGCTTAGAAGTTTGGAAGCAAATCTTGAAATTTTTCTGAAAATTTCCAAAACCCACTTTAAGGACCAGTTCAGGTCTGAAGTCACTTTGTGAGGCTTACATAATAGAAACCACCCAAAAATGACCCCATTTTAGAAACTACACCCCTTAACCACCTCCGGACCGCCTAACGCAGGATCGCGTTCCGGAGGTGGCAGCGCTGCGCAGAGTCACGCATATACGCGTCATCTCGCGAGACGCGAGATTTCCTTTGAACGCGCGCGCGTGCGTTCACAGGATCGGAAGGTAAGCGAGTGGATCTCCAGCCTGCCAGCGGCGATCGTTCGCTGGCAGGCTGGAGATGCGATTTATTTTAACCCCTAACAGGTATATTAGACGCTGTTTTGATAACAGCGTCTAATATACCTGCTACCTGGTCCTCTGGTGGTCCCTTTTGTTTGGATCGACCACCAGAGGACACAGGCAGCTCAGTAATATGTAGCACCAAGCACCACACTACACTACACCCCCCCCCCCCCCCCCGTCACTTATTAACCCCTTATTCACCCCTGATCACCTTATATAGACTCCCTGATCACCCCCTGTCATTGATCACCCCCCTGTCATTGATCACCCCCCTGTAAGGCTCCATTCAGACGTCCGTATGATTTTTACTGATACATGGATCGGATCCGCAAAACACATACGGACGTCTGAATGGAGCCTTACAGGGGGGTGATCACCCCATATAGACTCCCTGATCACCCCCCTGTAAGGCTGCATTCAGACGTCCGTATGATTTTTACTGATACATGGATTGGATCCGCAAAACACATACGGACATCTGAATGGAGCCTGACAGGGGGATGATCAATGACAGGGGGGTGATCACCCCATATAGACTCCCTGATCACCCCCCTGTGATTGATCACCCCCCTGTAAGGCTCCATTCAGACATTTTTTTGGCCCAAGTTAGCGGAAATATTATTTTTTTTTCTTACAAAGTCTCATATTCCACTAATTTGTGTCAAAAAATAAAATCTCACATGAACTCACCATACCCCTCACGGAATCCAAATGCGTAAAAATTTTTAGACATTTATATTCCAGACTTCTTCTCACGCTTTAGGGCCCCTAGAATGCCAGGGCAGTATAAATACCCCACATGTGACCCCATTTCGGAAAGAAGACACCCCAAGGTATTCGCTGAGGGGCATATTGAGTCCATGAAAGATTGAAATTTTTGTCCCAAGTTAGCGGAAAGGGAGACTTTGTGAGAGAAAAAAAAAAATCTATTTCCGCTAACTTGTGCCAAAAAAAAAAATAGATGAACTCGCCATGCCCCTCATTGAATACCTTGGGGTGTCTTCTTTCCAAAATGGGGTCACATGTGGGGTATTTATACTGGCCTGGCATTTTAGCGGCCCTAAAGCGTGAGAAGTCTGGGATCCAAATGTCTAAAAATGCCCTCGTAAAAGGAATGTGGGCCCCTTTGCGCATCTAGGCTGCAAAAATGTGTCACACATCTGGTATCGCCGTACTCAGGAGAAGTTGGGCAATGTGTTTTGGGGTGTCATTTTACATATACCCATGCTGGGTGAGATAAATATCTTGGTCAAATGCCAACTTTGTATTAAAAAAATGGGAAAAGTTGTCTTTTGCCGAGATATTTATCTCACCCAGCATGGGTATATGTAAAAAGACACCCCAAAACACATTGCCCAACTTCTCCTGAATACGGCGATACCACATGTGTGACACTTTTTTGCAGCCTAGGTGGGCAAAGGGGCCCACATTCCAAAGAGTACCTTTCGGATTTCACAGGTCATTTACCTACTTACCACACATTAGGGCCCCTAGAATACCAGGGCAGTATAACTACCGCACAAGTGACCCCATTTTGGAAAGAAGACACCCCAAGGTATTCCGTGAGGGGCATGGCGAGTTCCTAGAATTTTTTATTTTTTGTCACAAGTTAGCGGAAAATGATGATTTTTATTATTTTTTTCTTACAAAGTCTCATATTCCACTAACTTGTGACAAAAAATAAAAACTTACATGAACTCACAATGCCCATCACGAAATACCTGGGGGTGTCTTCTTTCCAAAATGGGGTCACTTGTGGGGTAGTTATACTGCCCTGGCATTTTAGGGGCCGAATGCGTGAGAAGTGGTTTGAAATCTAAATCTGTAAAAAATGGCCGGTGAAATCTGAAAGGTGCTCTTTGGAATGTGGGCCCCTTTGCCCACCTAGGCTGCAAAAAAAAGTGTCACACATCTGGTACCCCCGTACTCAGGAGAAGTTGGGCAATGTGTTTTGGGGTGTCTTTTTACATATACCCATGCTGGGTGAGAGAAATATCTTGGCAAAAGAAAACTTTTCCCATTTTTTATACAAAGTTGGCATTTGACCGAGATATTTATCTCACCCAGCATGGGTATATGTAAAATGACACCCCAAAACACATTGCCCAACTTCTCCTGAGTACGGCAATACCAGATGTGTGACACTTTTTTGCAGCCTAGGTGGGCAAAGGGGCCCACATTCCAAAGAGCACCTTTCGGATTTCACCGGCCATTTTTTACAGATTTTGATTTCAAACTACTTTGCACGCATTTGGGCCCCTAAAATGCCAGGGCAGTATAACTACCCCACAAGTGACCCCATTTTGGAAAGCAGACACCCCAAGGTATTTTGTGATGGGCATAGTGAGTTCATGGAAGTTTTTATTTTTTGTCACAAGTTAGTGGAATATGAGACTTTGTAAGAAAAAAAAAAAAAAAAATCATCATTTTCCGCTAACTTGTGACAAAAAATAAAAGATTCTAGGAACTCGCCATGCCCCTCAATGTTGTCCACAATTCATGGTAACGGCATCACCCCTGTCCCTGTGCGATGTACCGCGGCAACGGTCCTCAAGCCCGATTGTATCGTCGACTACAATCGGTATATGGGAGGAGTTGATCTCTCTGATCAAGTCCTCAAGCCATATAACGCCATGCGCAAAACCAAGGCATGGTACAAAAAAGTTGCGGTCTACTTGGCTGCACCAAAAAAAAAAATATATTTTTTGGTCACCTTACATAAAAAAAAGTGTAATAACAAGCGATCAAAAAGTCATATAGCCCCCAAAATAGTGCCAATAAAACAGTCCCCTCATCCCGCAAAAAATGAGCCCTACCTAATACAAAAAAAAAACTTTAAAAAAAGACTCAGACTATAGAGATACAAAAAAAATTCTTTTTTTGTATCCAAAAAGATAATATCGTTTAAAACCTAAATAATTGTAAAAAATTTTACTTATTAGGTATCGTTGCGTCCGTAATAATAATCTCCTATGTAAAAATACCCCATGACCCAACCCCCCAGATTAACACGGTCCAAAAAAAAATAAAAAATTTAAAATGGTGCCAAAACAGCTATTTTTGGCACTTTTCCATTTTAATCCGTCGTTTCCGGTAAAAACCAAGGGTTAACAGCCAAACAAAACTTAATATTTATTACCCTGATACTGCAGTTTACAGAAACGCCACATTTGCGGTCGTAAACGGCTGTATCAGTAAAAGGGAGGCGCAAAAGGAAAGGACCGACATGGTTTCTGGAAGGCAGATTTTGATTGCCTTTTTTATTGACACCATGTCCCTTTAGAAGCCCCCCTAGAGTAGAAACTTCCTAAAAGTGACCCCATCTAAGAAACGACACCCCTAAAAGGTATTCAAAACTGATTTTACAAACTTTATTAACCCTTTAGGTGGTCCTCAACAGTTTATGGCATATGGAGATGAAATTTCAATTTTTGGTAACCTTACCTAACAAAAATGTAATATAGAGCAACCAAAAAACATATGTACCCTAAAAACAGTCCTCAAAAAAACGCCACCTTATCCCGTAGTTTCCATAATGGGGTCACTTTTAGGGAGATTCTACTGTAGGGGTGCATCAGGGGTCTTGAAATAGGACACGGTGTAAATAAACTGGTCCATAAAAATCAGGGACGCGGGGCACAATGCGATTTATTGCAGGGACGCGGGGCACAATGCGATTTATTGCAGGGACGCGGGGCACAATGCGATTTATTGCAGGGACGCGGGGCACAATGCGATTTATTGCAGGGACGCGGGGCACAATGCGATTTATTGCAGGGACGCGGGGCACAATGCGATTTATTGCAGGGACGCGGGGCACAATGCGATTTATTGCAGGGACGCGGGGCACAATGCGATTTATTGCAGGGACGCGGGGCACAATGCGATTTATTGCAGGGACGCGGGGCACAATGCGATTTATTGCAGGGACGCTGGGCACAATGTCATTTTTTGCAGGGACGCTGGGCACAAGGTTATGTAGTGCAGGGACGCGGGGCACAATGTGATTTATTGCAGGGACGCGGGGCACAATGCGATTTATTGCAGGGACGCGGGGCACAATGTGATTTATTGCAGGGACGCTGGGCACAATGTCATTTTTTGCAGGGACGCTGGGCACAAGGTTATGTAGTGCAGGGTCGCTAGGGACAATACTATACTATCCACATGAACGAGCTCTCAGTGTGAGGTAATAAGGAGGCGTGGCCAGCCCAGCTTTAGAAGCCTCAAACCAGGAAGTGAATTCTGCTGTAACTGCAGCTCAGGCTGATTTAGCAAGATGAGAATACCCCTTTAATGCTTTAATGAAGTCCACAAAAACAACTTAATATGAAAACAGGGCCAGTCCCCGAAAGCAGACTTCAATAAAGTTTTCATCTCCCTGAAGCTATTGGTAATCATGTGGGTCTTTTTTTTTTACTATGTTTAGTGCAAATGTCCCCACATACCAACATCTGCTGCCACTCAGGGAAATTGGGAAGTGCAAATAGTTGTTGTGACTAGGTCAGGATAGGAACTTCTCTGTACTCCTAGTGTACTATTACTCTGTGTAGCACTCATTTTCTCAGCGTATCACCATTCCATGTTGATTTGTTTCAATAGTTAATCTGTAAGATACTGATACCACGGATCTAAGGTGCCGCACACAAAGCATCATCAGCTACAAACAGGGGGAAGGGGACATGAATGGTAATAGAAAGCTGGTAGGGAATACCAGATTACTGAGAACACTGGAGAGATAGTACTACAAAATGTAAATTCTGTAAGGTGGGTCAACACCGGGCCAATAATGAGCGCCAGCTGACAATATACAAGTCACTTGGCGCTCATTTAAAAGGGCCTTTCACGTGGCCCAATACAAAATTAATGGGGGATGAACGATCGTCATTATTAAGTATCAGTAGCACATCCCCTGAGTCACATGAAGCATATTAAGCGGATATTTGATCATCTGTCAGGTGATCGGTATCTTCTTTAGGCCTCTTGCACACGACCGCATGCCCTCCGAGACATACGGTCCATGACCGGCATTGATCGTGCACACGGGAGCACACAGTATCATAGATTACAATGATGCTGTGCACGTTGGGCTATCCACGGGACTATTGTAACGCACCCATAAAATCATATGAGTGCGGGACAATAGTCCCGAGGGCGGCCCGACATGCACAGCATCATTGTAATCTATGATACCGTGTGCTCCCGTGCGCACGATCAATGCCGCTCCGGGACATATGGCCTGCTGACGGACCGTATGTCTCAAAGGGCATACAGTCATGTGCAAGAGGCCTTATATGGGACAATTATTCGTAGTGTTGAGCAAAGCGAGCTTTGGATGCTTCATCCGAAGTCGCTTAGTTCAAAACGTCTGAATAATACTGTACTAAGTTCTGTCTCAGTACAGTATTAGAATGTATATGCTCCGATGAGCCGAAGTAAGTTATTCACAAAGTCGCGTGTGACTTCGTTGAATAACTTCGGTAGTTGATTTTTAAAGTGGAAAACCACTTTAAAACTTGAAACTGAACTCTGCTTCGGTTATGACGGAATGCCTCTTATAGGCTTCTGTGGTGCATGCAGTCATAGAATTCCATTATGGTCTGTGGTAGCGAAATCCATAACAGGATTCTTAGATAACCTGAACCTTGTACGCCAAACTTGACAACACAAGTTCGCTCAACACTAGCTATGAGGTAATTATAGCAGTATCTGACCACTCACACTGTATATGCGACATACTTACCCTAAACTGGCCATACAGGGAAATCATTGAAAAGAACAAAACAACGGCAAGTGGTCCCCAGAAGTCAGGGTTATCTCGTACAACTTGTCTGTTGAATCCAAGGGATGGCATTGGCATAAGAACGCATCGGATTTTGTAGTAAATGTCTTTAAGGTCTATATCCAGCTCCTCCCTGCAAAACAAGATATCAAACTGAAATGAGTTTGCCTAGTTGGAGATATAACTGTGTATGGGCGGCTTGATCATGCTGAACTGCTGACAGCACTAGGCAGGGGCTGGGGAAAGCAGTAGAAACTTACCTTTTGTGGAGCTTTTATTATGAGGGGTAGTGTGCATATGAACTTCTATTCTGCCAGATTCTCCAGCAAGTGCACTGGAGGCAGAGCTTCACTGTGGAGCGCTCTCTGCACCAAACTGTTTCACAGTCCCTCCCCTCTGCCCTGAGTGACAGCTGTAGTCTCCAACCAAGTGTCCACTACATCATCAGTCACTCAGAGCAGAAGGTGTAAAACAACTCCATGCAGAGAGCACTTCACAGTAAAGCTCCGCCTCCAGCACACTTGCAGGAGAAGAACCTGGCAAAATAAAACTTCATATTCACACTACTAAAGATAAAAGCTCCACAAAGTACGCCTGTCCTGCACTTCCCATCCCCTTCCTAGTGCTGTCAGTAGTTTAGCATGGTCAAACCGCTTTAGACACAGGGCAGATGAAAGCATATGACTAATGAGGATTCGACTGTTAGGATCCCCACCAATAACCAGAGCAGTCACAGCACCATGCACGTTTAATTGTCACTCTTCTGGGGGACTAAGGGGACCCGGTCTTGTAATCAGTGGGGGTCCCTGTGGATATAAGTTGTAATGGTGGGACAACCTCTTTAAAGGGGTTGTCCGGGTTCAGAGCTGAACCCGGACATACCGTTTTTTTCACCCAGGCAGCCTCCCTGAGGCTAGCATCGGAGCATCTCATGCTCCGATGCGCTCCCGTGCCCTGCGCCAAATCGTGCAGGGCACAGGCTTTTTTGTTTTCAATAACACACTGCCGGGCGGTAACTTCCGCCCAGCAGTGTGTTCGGTGACGTCACCGGCTCTGAGGGGCGGGCTTTAGCTCTGCCCTAGCCGTTTTACTGGCTAGGGCAGAGCTAAATCCCGCCCATCAGTGCCGGTGACATCACCGGCACTGATGGGCGGGATTTAGCATTATATTGATTTCTGATGCTATGTAACCCTTAGAGCTCTAGAATGTATAGGATAACAATGACAGCATTATTTGCGAAAGTTGATTGTATTTTTATTATTCAGAAAACGTGAAATGCGGATCTCTTAGTGCGAACATTTTCGGCCGATAATTCATCCTTCGTCAGGCACTGTGCCGCTGGAGGGTAGACGTTCAGAAGGAGTAACACCAGTTGTGGCAGAAGAGGGCATAAAGGCCGCCTGGCCACCATCCACTCCAGGCGGCCTTTATGCCCCCTTCTTCCACAACTGGTGTTACTCCTTCTGAACTTCTACCCTCCAGCGGCACAGTGCCTTAGAAAGGCTGAATTATCGGCCGAAAATGTTCGCACTAAGAGATCCGCATTTCACGTTTTCTGAATAATAAAAATACAATCAACTTTCGCAAATACTCTTGTTGTGATTTTACTACATAAAGTTTGACAGGGCTGGGAACCCTATCCACTGCTATATAAGCAGGTGGCTACAAAGTTTGTCTGAAGATTGACAGCATTATGTCAGTGTTATACAATACATTCATAAATTAATATAATGCTATGCGACCCCGGCAGTGCTGGAAGTCAGGACGGGTGCTGCGCTGAAAATCAGGAGCATGACACTTGCTCGTCTGAAAGGGGCCTAGGGGTTACGTAGCATCATAAATCAATATAATGCTATGTGACCCCGGCAGTGCTCCGGAGTTTAGGACGGGTGCTGTCCCTGACACACGCTGCGAGTCAGATGCGTGGGACGCGATTGTGTGAAGGGGGCCTAAGGGCCAAGCAGTGCAAACAGAAAATTCAGAACTTTGTGTTGGGGAGATGGAGTTAAATCTCATCTAAGCTACAGAAGACAGAACACGCCCTCTAAGGCCAACGCTCTGCCAGCTTCAAATAAATCTAGAAGAGCAATTGGAGGAATTAATGGGGAGATCTCTGGATCGATGTGAGGTACATCAGTCATGGGATAAGCCCTTTAAATCATCATCATGTCTGCCAATGTGACATATGCATAAACTATGTGGCAAGTTCTAAAATGCAACTCAAGTACACCTTCAGATCACATTTACCAGCAGGCAAATCCTACTTACAACTGTATAGTCCTAGTAGATCCTCAGCCATCACAGAAGCCTGCTACTACTCCCTGGAATCCATATTTACTGTGGGACCCTTTGCTTTACAGCCACTGTTAACTTTCATAGTTTGTCCATAGTAAGGCACCCGAACCTAAAGCAACCCCAACCTAGAAAAGGACTTACAGCAGAGGCTTATTGTCTTCAGGGTCATTTTCTTCCACTTCTAGTAACCACCCGTATCCTCTCTGTCGAAGAAACGTTGTTGCTGTAGATTCTTTTGTGAAATCTCCACCAAGATTCAACTTTACATCAGGTGCAGCTATGGAGCCACTAAGGTCTACAAAGATGAGAAAACAGAAGCAGATTAAGGCAAAGGACACAACGTCAGGTTTAGCTCTACTTGTCTCCTGATGAAGTGAAGAGTCGCTCCCACTACAGACAATGAAGGCATATGGGCAAATCTAGTGAGTGCCGAGCTCTGAGTAATATGCAATGACACCTCCTTAGCCCCTTGGGAGCATGCACCCCTCTTCTAAGGCTTGGGATTGGCACTCATAGGACCAATACTAATCAGATATTTATAGCATGTCCAACATCATATACTGCAGAAATAACTGACATTTGTATGCATTTTTGTTCTAAAAATTATCAATTTGGCTAATTGGCAATTTAAAATAGAAGACACACTGGGGCAGATTTGCTAAGACCGGCTGTCTATACATGCACCAGATTATGCCAAAATCTAGGTGCACTCATAGCAGTGTCTAAACATAGGACACCGTTTGTAACCACTCTCCACTGTGAACAAATTCTTCCAATATTCTCATGCCATTGTGGACAAAGCCCTCTCTCCTACCAGTACTCATATTAAGGCTCCATTCAGAGGACCGTATGGCCACGTGCCCGTGTTGCGGACCGTTACAAATTGATAATCTATCAGTTTTTCATGGCCCTTTTGCATCAATGTGTGCATCCATTTTCTGGCTGTCATGTACTTTTTAAATCCCAACCCCTGTAGTGCCTTCCTTATACATCAGGGCTCGACAAATCCCAGGCGCCAGGTCGCTTGGGTATTTGTCAGCCCGTTTTCAAAGATGCGCTCTCGGCGCGCACCATGGTTTCCTGAGCCGGCACAGTGGAGAAGGAGAGGAGTCCCTCCCTCTCCACTGTGCACGGCTGCCGCTGACCACCAATGATAACAGAGTAGGAGGAGGGGAGGGACTGTGGCCACTGCGCCACCAATGAATGCCTGAATACCACTGTGCCAGCCATATCCCGGCCCCTATGACTGCACGCTGTGATCCGCACGGTTAACCCCTCAGTTGAGGGGTTAATCGCGCGGATCACAGCGTCCTGTCAGAGGTCGGGTGCCGGGAATGTTTGTCTGCATTGGTGGCAGTGGGCAGTTCCGATTGGAGTCCCAGCAGTGTAATGCTGGGGCTCCGATCGGTTACCATGGCAGCCAGGAGTCACGCTACTGAAGTCCTGGCTGCCATGGTATGTTAGTGAGCAGCATTATACTCACGTGCGCCGTGGCCGCCGGACGCTCCTTCTTCTGTCTGTGCGGCTCATTGCTAATGCGCTTATAGCATTAGCAATGCGCCGCACAGACCTATGAGAAGAAGGAGCTCCCGGCGGCCACGGCGCACGTGAGTATAATGCTGCTCACTAACATACCATCGCACCAGGACTTCAGTAGCGTCCTGGCTGCCATGGTAACCTATCGGAGCCCCAGCATCACACTGCTGGGACTCCGATCGGAACTGCCCACTGCCACCAATGATGGGGGGGGGGGGGGGAGGGGGACCCTGTGGCCACTGCCACCAATGATTAATACTGGGGAGGGAGAGGGGGCTGATCAGAGGGAGGGGGGCTGATCAGAGCCTGGGGGGCACATGATGGAGCTGACCATGGCAGCCAGCCTCTGCTGTTGTGTGCACAAAGCACAGGGCAGCAGGGAGAGTGTAAAGTCCTATTCACCCTAATAGAGCTCTATTAGGGTGAATATGACAAGGGTTCTAGCCCTTAAGGAGGCTAATAGTTATTAAATAAAAAGTAAAAAAAAAAAAAAAGTTTAAACACCCCCCCCAAATATAGAAAACAATATATCGCACATGCTCAAAATTATATCGCAATATAGATTTTATGACGCGGCTCCGCCTGGCTCCTAACTTTTTTAGCTGACTCCTAGATTCCAAGGAAATTTGTCAAGCCCTGTTATACATAATGCCCCCATAGTGTCCCTTGCACATCCAATTGCCCCCCAGTATAAAAAATGCCCCCCCACTATATATAATTTACCCCGTTGTGCCCTCAGTAATTATAGTACCAAACCCCCCGCCAATTCCCCAACCACCAATTAAAAAAAAAAATTTGGGCAGCCGCCATGTGAATAGCCTCAGACTTTAAATGGTTGTGAAAAAGGCCGTGTGAATGAGCATTACGGTAAATGACCAGACACTTTTTCATGATTTAGCCTGCTCTCCTTACTACAGCCACCCCCGTGAGCCGGCTTCCCCTGCCTGACTTGACCTATATCGCTCTGGCGTGCCAGTAACCAACCAATAACAAAGTTCCTTGCTGTAAGGAGCTTTGTTATTGGTTACTTGGCACAGGCAGCATCGCTGAGCTGCCCGAGCCGTTCACAGCGCTCACTGCACTGATGAGTGTGGGGGAAAAGTCTAAGGCGTATTGGTACACCTTAGACCTTTTCTAGGGAGTAACATCAACTGAACAAGCGTCATAGACGCTTGTACAGGCGTTATTGCGACCTCTGGCTACAACAGCCTGACTTAACTGCCAACACAGCAACTCTTTTTTTGAGAGGTGGTTAGAAACTACCGGGGCTCCATCTACTGACAACTGTGTACATTCGCTTCCAGAGTCTAAATCCTGTGGTCAAGACACTGGGAAATATAAATATAACCCGCTGCTTCCTTTCTTCTTATGAGTTTCTGACATACTGACCGGTTCCGCAGGAAAATGTACATTCTTAATATCCACCACAGAGCAGATACCAGGCAGGTAGGGCTGCAGCTATCAATTATTTTAGTAATCAAGTATTCTACCGATTAATCAAACAATTAATCAAATACTCTAATAAAAAAAAAAACTAATTAAAAGAACATTTTCTATACAAAAAAAAAAAGACACTCATCAGTCTCCCCCCATGAGTCCTATGCAAATGGACTGTTTGAAGCCAAGCAGTCAAGCTTGCCGTGCCCCCACCCCGTCTCTATGAATCTGGAATGATAGGTGTCTGGGCTGCTTCACTAGGAGATCACTGCACCAGCAGTACTGCAGGTATACTCCAAAAATACTTCTGTGCAATGCCCTAATCATTGCACAGTAATACTTTTCAAAGGAAAACCCCTTTAACTGGTGTTTGTAACAGGTTAAAGGACACTGCCAGACAAAACCGGAAACAAGATTCTGGTACTATCACGTCTCCTACTTTCTGATAGGTGCGACGCTGTCATGGCGACCACCATGTACAACAATATATACTTCCTCCCTGGCTTTGAAAGGGTTGTCTGATTCTAGAAAAGGGGACTCCTGTCCATGGGCTGTGCCTAGCATTACAGCCAGCTCCAGCCATGAATAGTGGCTATATATGTGGGTGCATCAATGTGCGGTATTTGGTCAGTATACGGCTACATACAGCTACCATTTTTTTTGCTGTGAATTATTTAAAGTATAAAATGAAGTAACTTTGAACACGATCTTCATTAAAAATCTTCTTTTGCGTCTACAGCTTCTACGCACACCTATGTATCTCCGTGGTTATCTGTTCTCTACGTTCTGTAAACCTATGAAATGTACGTTAGCACCTGCAGAAAAAGGGGTGGCAGCTGTCAAGTTAAAGGGGTTGTCATGTTTCTGAAAGAAAAAAGCCCATCAGACTATGCTACCCGTGTAATGCCCGATCGAGTGCAGACGCATGTGACTGCTGCAGCCAATCAGTGTCCTCAGCGATCACGTGCTGTACTACTGGCATCACCACTTAGCACTGGGAATGTGCTGGTCATGTGCTGCCAGCTAAGACTGCTGGGAATGTCCGTGCTCGATCGAAGAGGGAAGTAGTATTTTTATTTCTTTATTTGTTTGGGGTTTTTTTTCCCCAGAAGCTGGATAACCCCTTTAAGGTATATAGCTACGCTAGAGTCCATTTGACAGAGTTGTTTTTTTCTATGTTTGTATGGATCCAAACATACATTGTGCACACGTGATTGAGAGGGAGAGAGGTGGAATTCAACTGCTAGAATCGATTCGCTCATCCATAGGGTTCATGCGCACGACCGTATGTATTTTGCGGTCCGTAAAAACACGGATGATATTTGCATTCCGTATTTTGCGGAACGGAACAGCTGGCTCCTAATAGAACAGTCCTATCCTTGTCCGTAATGCGGACAATAATAGGACATGTTTTTTTTTTTTTTTTTGCAGAACGGAAATACGGAAATGGAATGCACACAAAGTAACCTACTTTTTTTTGCGGACCCATTGAAATGAATGGTTCCGCATAAGGTCCGCAAAAAAAAAAGGGATGGACACGGAAAGAAAATGCGTTCGTGTGTATGAGCCCTTACAGTCACCTAATTTCTAAGGGCTCTTTCACACCTGCGTTATTGTCTTCCGGCATAGAGTTCCGTCGTCGGGGCTCTATGCCGGAAGAATCCTGATCAGGATTATCCTAATGCATTCTGAATGGAGAGTAATCCGTTCAGGATGCATCAGGATGTCTTCAGTTCCGGTACGGAACGTTTGTTGGCCGGAGAAAATACCGCAGCATGCTGCGCTTTTTGCTCCGGCCAAAAATCCGGAACACTTGCCGCAAGGCCGGATCCGGAATTAATGCCCATTGGAAGGCATTGATCCGGATCCGGCCTTAAGCTAAACGTCGTTTCGGCGCATTGCCGGAGCCGACATTTAGCTTTTTCAGAGTGGTTACCATGGCTGCCGGGACGCTAAAGTCCTGACAGCCATGGTAAGTGTAGCGGGGAGCGGGGGAGCAGTGTACTTACCGTCCGTGCGGCTCCCCGGGCGCTCCAGAGTGACGTCAGGGCGCCCCAAGCGCATGGATCACGTGATCGCATGGATCACGTCATCCATGCGCATGGGGCGCTCTGACGTCATTCTGGAGCGCCCCGGGAGCCGCACGGACTGTAAGTATACCGCTCCCCCGCTCCCCGCTCCTACTATGGCAACCAGGACTTTAATAGCGTCCTGGGTGCCATAGTAACACTGAAAGCATTTGGAAGACGGTTCCGTCTTCAAATGCTTTCAGTACACTTGCGTTTTTCCGGATCCGGAGTGTAATTCCGGCAAGTGGAGTACACGCCGGATCCGGACAACGCGAGTGTGAAAGAGGCCTAAGTAAGGCTCGACTAGAACCTAACTTATCAAAATGGAAACCATAACAGATTGCGGTAAACACAAGAGAACACCAGAATTAGGGGGCATTCACACAACCCTATTTTTAGTCTGCATAGGATCCACATTTTTTGCAGATCGGATGCCGCCCATCCATTTCAACGGGGCCGCAAAAGATGTGGACAGCATACTGTGCTGCAGCCTCACAAAAAACATCCTCCATGCACACGGCCACTATCCGCGATTTGCAGATTGCAAACTGATGCGGTCGTGTGAATGACCCCTTAGGGCTCATGCACCGGACCGTAGGCGTTTTGCGGCCTATCCTTGTCTGTATTGCATACAATAATAGGACATGTTTTATTTTTTTGCGTAACTGACATGCGGACACGGAACGCACAGGGAGTCATTTCCGTTTTTTGTGTGAATGGTTCCGCACACGGGCCAAAAAAAAAAAGAACGGACGTGGACAAAAAATATGTTGGTGTGCATGAGCCCTTATTCTGTCTGGCTGTGGGGTCTTCCATTAGGGTCCCTATCAGATGTGTTCCCAAGCTACATATTATACAGTATAGGCAGCTGAACAAAAACACATCCGATCGGGACCCAAGTAGAAGACCCCGCAGTCTGAGCGCAGTGGAGACATCGGCAGCAACAGAAGTGTAAACACTGGGCCAACTATTTCTCCTACACAGGATAGAAGATGCCAGGAATTTATGAAGATTCCAGAGAACCACTTTGGTGAGTCGTATGGTCAAGTGTTGACCACCTGACATGCCAACGTCTTTCCATTTGATTAAGCAGAAAATGTGACTCAGAGAAGGCAACCTTGTGCCAATAAACGGAGGTCCAAATTCGATACCGCCTCAAAAATTCTTCTTTTCTGTTGATGCAACTTTGTTATCAGAAGTGCAGCGACCATCTGTCTGCTTCGGAGCCCCAGACCCTGAACTCTTCTGTTAGACCCACGTCTGGGAGCCCCTGGTTTGTTTTGGCGGTGAGCTTCTCTACTGTAGTGTGTCAGCCCGCCCTCACGCACTGTCATAGCCAACGTTCACCTATCACATCGATGGCACATGGTGCTCCACACTTTCCGCGTCCCTTAGGCCTCATGCACACGACCGTATTTCGTTTCCGATCCATTTTTTTTGCGGATAGGATGCAGACCCATTTATTTCAATGGGTCCGCAAAAAACGCTGTGCTGTCCGCATCAGTATGTCCGTTCCGTTGCTCCCCCAAAAAAATAGTGCATGTCCTATTTTTTTCTAGTTTGCGGACAAGGATAGGCATTATTACAATGGATCCTCAAAAAAAAAAAAATGGATGCAATACGGAACGTCATCCGTTTTTCTGGCGGATCCGCAATTTGCGGAACGCAAAACACATACGGTCGTGTGCATGTAGCCTAATTCGCAATGGTGCCATTAGTCCACTCACCATACACTTTCACCAAAGATGCACGGGAACAGCTCACAAACTGCGCAGTTTTAGAAATACCGCCACCCTTGGCCTGAAAGCCAATATTCATCCATTATTGCAACTCTGATAAATCGCCCCTTTTACCTTTGGGATATGTGTGCAGACAACTTATCACACCCTCTTATATACCCACCGAGCCAGCTCAGCACACGTGACTTACTTCATGAGGTGTGCAATGTCAAAAGTAGGAAGTGGTCATAATAATGTGACTCCACTATGTGTGTGTATATATATATATATATATATATATATATATATATATATACATACACACACACACACACACACACACACACACACACACACACACTGTATGTGGGGGAAACCAGCTCACCCCACAAACCCTGAGCAGTCACATGTATTGTCTAGCTGATTTCCTGTATATAAACAGCACTGACCACACAGCACATAACAAGGTGGGAGACCACACAGTACATGGAGCTCCCCGTGTATGTATTCACAAGCCATAGCATATGTATTATCTAGATGATACACAGTTAGTCAGCAAAGCAGGAAGACAGGACTTCACCAGAGGTGATGACAGCGCAGCTCCGTGTGTCAGGACTAGGCCTCACCTTCTGCCTCCGTGGACGACACGAAGGTGAAGTCCCCCGGGTTGTTGTTATGGGGGAGCAGGGAAGGGCCCGGCGGCTGCATCCTCCTGCTGCTGGGGGTGATGTTGGTGACGGCAGTGACGTTTCAGGCCAGCTCCACAGGCTCTGCGTGGGGAGGAGAACGCCGCGACGTCACGCACATACCAGGACAGCAGCGCCCCGCCTTCCGCTTTGACGTCACCGCCTGACAGACTGCCAGGTAAACAAGGAAAAGTGCAGACTGACTAAAAGCCCAATGCACTGCTGCCTGGACCCTCCGCCCACATAGCCACGCAGCGCTTGTGAACGGGAGATATCCGGCTGTCTTCCGGAGTTTACCTTTCCACTTGTGCTTGGGTAGTGCTGCCTGATGTTAATAAAGTTTTTATTGTTTTAAAAGGAAAAAAAACAACGGAAGACCGCATCCAGTTCAGTATTTAGTATTGTGTGTAACAACCCAGGTTCATTTCTATTGTCATCCTGGTGGAGATATTTAATTCAAATAAAACTTGACAAAAAAAGACTTAACACCCTGTTCGCCTCGAAGTTTCGCACGTTTTCCACTCCTATGGCTAATGCACACGAACGTCTACCCGTATCGTGGCCTGCAAACAGCGAGTCTGCAATATACGTGCATCGGCCATGTGTGCACCGTATCACGGATGCGGATCCGTTCACTTGTGTGGGTCCGAAATCCAGAAGATATGTAGACGAAGGCCACGGAAGCACTACGGAGTGCTTCCGTGGCATTTTGGTCCGTGCCTCTGCCCCACAAAAAAATAGAACATGCTCTATTTATTTGCTGTGTGGATGGATCGAAGAGCCTGCATCTGTCAGGGCCGGCCACGTGGACAGTGTGCACGAGCCCTTAATCCATCGCTCATTGTTTTCAATGGGAAACCCACACTGTAGTTCATACAGAGCTTGCTTCTTTTTTGTGTGCGTTGTGTGGTAATCTATATAGTGGGGAAAGTAACCGGTGCACTCTTGGGGTGAATTCCACATGGAACTTCCCTCTAAACTCAATGAGAGGCATAAAAATCACTACAACACCTGCACCAAAAACCACTGAAAGCGTGGAGTTTTGATGTGGATTACATACCTACATTTTTGGCACGCTATTACCATACCTCCCAACCATCTTGGACAGTCTTGGATTCCAGTGGCTGTCCGGTGGTCCTGGGAGGGCTGGGGCATGTCTCGATTTCAATTTCATCTCCATGCTGAGGACAAAGATACAATATGCTGTTAAAGGGGTTCTCCGGGAATTAGGGAAAATGAAAATACTTAAAGGGCTTCTGTCACCCCCAAAACACATTTTTCATTTTTGGGCTTGTTAAAATCCTTATTGAACGACTATTCCCTATATAAGGCTCTTACCTTGATCTGTGGCTTAGTTTCATTAAAAATCGATCTTTTAAAATATGCAAATGACTTCACTACCAGCAAGCAGGGCGTCTACTTGCTGGTAGCCGCCGCATCCTCCTTTTAAAAAAACGCCCCCTCCTCCTGTTGATTGACAGGGCCAGCAAGCGCTCTGCTCCTCCGGCTGGCCCTGTCAGCATTTCAAATCCCGCGCCTGTCTTCATTCGGCGCAGGCGCTCTCTTTCGGTGACATCATTGGCGCAGGCGCACTGAGGGAGTGCGCGTTCACAGGAGCGCGCGTTCACAGGAACCGGAGGTAAACGAGTACATCTACAGCCTGCCAGCGGCGATCATTGGCTGGCAGGCTGTAGATGCGATTTTTTTTTAACCCCAAAAAGGTATATTAGACGCTGTTTTGATAACAGCGTCTGATATACCTGCTACCTGGTCCTCTAGTGGTCCCTTTTGCTTGGATCGACCACCAGAGGACACAGGCAGCTCTGTAAAGTAGCACCAAACACCACTACACTACACCCCCCCACCCTGTCACTTATTAACCCCTTATTAACCGTTGATCACCCCATATAGACTCCCTGATCACCCCCCTGTAAGGCTCCATTCAGACGTCCGTATGTGATTTGCGGATCCGCAAAACACATACGGACATCTGAATGGAGCCTTACAGGGGGGTGATCAATGACAGGGGGGTGATCACCCCATATAGACTCCCTGATCACCCCCCTGTAAGGCTCCATTCAGACGTCCGTATGTGTTTTGCGGATCCGCGGATCCGCAAAACACATACGGACGTCTGAATGGAGCCTTACAGGGGGGTGATCAATGACAGGGGGGTGATCACACCATATAGACTCCCTGATCCCCCCCCTGTCATTGATCACCCCCCTGTAAGGCTCCATTCAGACGTCCGTATGTGTTTTGCGGATCCGCAAAACACGGACACCGCGGATCCGCAAAACATGGACACCGGCAATGTGCTTTCCGCATTTTGCAGATCCACACATTGCCTGAACTATATAGAAAATGCCTTTTCTTGAATGCAATTTCGGACAAGAATAGGATATGTTCTATAGGCTCTACAAAAAACGCAGTGTTCGCCCGATCAGGCCTGATCTTGTACGCACACTTGCGTTAAGTCCGCCCCACCGCAGTGACAGAAATTGTATTTTTCTGATCACTGCAAAAAACACCGTAAAATCGCTGCGGCGCTATAAAGTTCACTTTTGAGGGGCATGGCGAGTTCATAGAAGATTTATTTATTTTTTTGTCACAAGTTAGCGGAAATTGATATTTTTTGTTTTTGTTTTTTTGTTTTTCTTACAAAGTCTCATATTCCACTAACTTGTGACAAAAAATAAAATCTCACATGAACTCACCATACCCCTCACGGAATCCAAATGCGTAAAATTTTTTAGACATTTATATTCCAGACTTCTTCTCACGCTTTAGGGCCCCTAAAATGCCAGGGCAGTATAAATACCCCACATGTGACCCCATTTTGGAAAGAAAACACCCCAAGGTATTTCGTGAGGGGCATGGCGAGTTCATGTAAAGTTTTATTTTTTGTCACAAGTTAGTGGAATATGAGACTTTGTAAGAGAAAAAAAAAATCATTTTCCGCTAACTTGTGACAAAAAAAATATATTCTAGGAACTCGCCATGCCCCTCACGGAATACCTTGGGGTGTCTTCTTTCCAAAATGGGGTCACTTGTGGAGAATTTATACTGCCCTGGCATTTTAGGGGACCTAAAGCGTGAGAAGTAGTTTGGAATCCAAATGCGTAAAAAATGCCCTGTGAAATCGTAAAGATTCTCATTGGAATTTGGGCCCCTTTGCGCACCTAGGCTGCAAAAAAGTGTCACACATGTGGTATCGCCGTACTCAGGAGAAGTAGGGCAATGTGTTTTGGGGTGTGTTTTTACATATACCCATACTGTGTGTGAGAAATATCTCTGTAAATGACAACTTTTTAAATTTTTTAATACAAAGTTGTCAATTTACAGAGATATTCCTCTCACCCAGCATGGGTATATGTAAAAATACACCCCAAAACACATTGCCCTACTTCTCCTGAGTACGGCAATACCACATGTGTGACACTTTGTTGCAGCCTAGGTGCGTAAAGGGGCCGAAAGTCCAACGAGTACCTTTCGGCTTTACAGGGTTGCTCACAATTTAGCCCCCCCAAAATGCCAGAACAGTAAACACACCCCACAAATGACCCCATTTCGGAAAGTAGATACCCCAAGGTATTCGCTGAGGGGCATATTGAGTCCATGAAAGATTGAACTTTTTGTCACAAGTTAGCGGAAAGGGAGACTTTGTGAGAAAAATAAAATCATCATTTTCCGCTAACTTGTGCCAAAAAAAAAAAATTCTAGGAACTCGCCATGCCCCTCACGGAATACCTTGGGGTGTCTTCTTTCCAAAATGGGGTCACTTGTGGGGTATTTATACTGCCCTGGCATTTTAGGGGACCTAAAGCGTGAGAAGTAATTTGGAATCCAAATGCGTAAAAAATGCCCTGTGAAATCCTAAAGGTGCTCTTTAGAATTTGGGCCCCTTTGCGCACCTAGGCTGCAAAAAAGTGTCACACATGTGTTATCGCCGTACTCAGGAGAAGTTGGGCAATGTGTTTTGGGGTGTCTTTTTACATATACCCATGCTAGGTGAGAGAAATATCTCTCTAAAATGACAACTTTGTATAAAAAAATGGGAAAAGTTGACTTTTAGAGAGATATTTCTCTCACCCAGCATGGGTATATGTAGAAATACACCCCAAAACACATTGCCCTACTTCTTCTGAGTACGGCGATACCACATGTGTGACACTTTTTTGCAGCCTAGGTGGAATATGAGACTTTGTAAGAAAAAAAATAAAAAATCATCATTTTCCGCTAACTTGTGACAAAAAATAAAAACTTCTATGAACTCACTATGCCCATCAGCAAATACCTTAGGGTGTCTACTTTCCGAAATGGGGTCATTTGTTGGGTGTTTTTACTGTCTGGGCATTGTAGAACCTCAGGAAACATGACAGGTACTCAGAAAGTCAGAGCTGCTTCAAAATGCGGAAATTCACATTTTTGTACCATAGTTTGTAAACGCTATAACTTTTGCGCAAACCAATAAATATACACTTATTGCATTTTTTTATCAAAGACATGTAGACCAATAAATTTAGAGAAAAGATTATATAGAAATGTAGTTTTATTTGAAAAATGTTACAACTGAAAGTGAAAAATGTAATTTTTTTGCAAAAATTTCAGTCAATTTCGATTGATAACAAAAAAAGTAAAAATGCCAGCAGCAATGAAATACCACCAAATGAAAGCTCTATTAGTGAGAAGAAAAGGAGGTAAAATTCATTTGGGTGGTAAGTTGTATGACCGAGCAATAAACCGTGAAAGTAGTGTAGTGCAGAATTGTAAAAAGTGGTCTGCTGGCACAGGGGGGGGGGGGGGGGGCTGTTATTGCTGGCACAGGGGGGCTGTTATTGCTGGCACAGGGGGGCTGTTATTACTGGCACAGGGGGGCTGTTATTACTGGCACAGGGGGGCTGTTATTACTGGCACAGGGGGGCTGTTATTGCTGGCACAGGGGGGGCTGTTATTACTGGCACAGGGGGGCTGTTATTACTGGCACAGGGGGGCTGTTATTGCTGGCACAGGGGGGGCTATTATTGCTGGCACAGGGGGGCTGGTATTGCTGGCACAGGGGGGCTGTTATTACTGGCACAGGGGGGCTGTTATTACTGGCACATGGGGGGGCTGTTATTACTGGCACAGGGGGGCTGTTATTGCTGGCACGGGGGGGGCTGTTATTGCTGGCACAGGGGGGGGCTGTTATTACTGGCACAGGGGGGCTGTTATTGCTGGCACGGGGGGGGCTGTTATTGCTGGCACAGGGGGGGGCTGTTATTGCTGGCACAGGGGGGCTGTTATTGCTGGCACAGGGGGGCTGTTATTACTGGCACAGGGGGCTGTTATTACTGGCACAGGGGGGGGCTGTTATTGCTGGCTCGGGGGGGGCTGTTATTACTGGCACAGGGGGGCTGGGCTGTTATTGCTGGCACATGGGGGCTGTTATTGCTGGCACGGGGGGGCTGTTATTACTGGCACAGGGGGGGCTGTTATTGCTGGCACAGGGGGAGGCTGTTATTATTGGCACAGGGGGGGCTGTTATTACTGGCACGGGGGGCTGTTATTAATACTGGTACATGGGGGGCTGTTATTAATACTGGAACATGGGGGGCTGTTATTAATACTGGCACATAGGGGGCTGTTATTAATACTGGCACATGGGGGGCTGTTATTAATACTGGCACATGGGGGGCTGTTATTAATACTGGCACATGATTGGGGGCACTATAGGGGCATCTACTGAGGCCACAAAGAAGGGGTATTTTATATGGATGCTCTGTACAGTACAATTTTATACTGGGACACATTATGGTGGGTACTATGGGGAAGGGGGGAGAGGAGTACTATGGGATCATCTACGGGGGGCACTAAGAAGGGGTATTTTATACTTGCAAATTATGGGGGACACTGAGGGCATCTACTGGAGCATTTTATACTGGTACATTATGGGGGACACTAGGAGGAAGGAGGGTGTGGAGCACTATGGGGGCATTTACTAGGGGCACTATCTGGCCCGTCGCTAACAGACAGGCAAAACGAGCAATTGCTTGGGGCCCCGAGCTGGCCCGGGGCCAAGCAGAGCCAGTGCTTGTTTTGCTTCCTTTAAGGCTGAGTAACTCAGAAGATCCTGTGACAAACTGCCATTTGCCACTGGGCATTGTAGAGGACTTATGGCTAGCCTCCTGCCCTACGACTATGGCCCCGGGACATGTTGCCCTTCAGGAACAGTGATAGAACTGTGCCGCATGTCTGGACTGTTGGTGGGACCGAACGCGGTCAGCGGTGTATGCTGGGGATTCTGTGGAGCTGGAATCGGATGCGCGGATACACGAACGCCGCTGACCCTTACCTTCTGCCATACTGAACTTTCAGCTCCAGAGACTAAGTCCCGTTCGAAGATGGGACTTAGTCATTTTTCTGCATGGAATTGACCGACCGCACAGCCCAAATCTATGGAACTGTTTTATGCAGGAAGTTGTGCTTGCGGTCGGTCATAAAGGACTTCCACTAAACTTTTGATCCGCTGGAGGGATTTGTGTGATTTTTGGAAGTGTTTATGTTTGATGTATGCAGAGTTTAAATATGTAATTTTTATGGAGATGGAATGTATGGTTTTAAAGTTACAGTGTATGTTTAAAAACTGTATTTTTACTGTCTGTGATGGTTATGTTAATCCATAATTATATCACAGACAGAAGAGAGGATTTTGTGTATTCGGGTGGTGATTCCTCTCCTATTGTTCCCACATGTGTATTGGTGGTCTCCCTTTGTCCTAGGAGATAATTGAATTGTCTTCGGGTGTCTCTAGGGCAGAGAGGAGGAAACCATGATGCATTGTGGGGACCTGCATAAATACGGGCGGGTAGCCCTCAATAAAGTGTTCATGCTCAGTTCATGTTTTGCTAACCCTTCAAAACGCAGCCTCGTCTCGTTATTGGAGGGAATTGCTGTGTCACGCTGGGGATTGCTATGCTCTGCATATTCCCTGGAGGAGAGATCTTTCCCACACGGTCCTGAATGCTGGAGATTCATTCAGGGTGGAAGGAAGACGGCGCGGCTCCAGTTAAGCTACGGCGGTTGTGGAGTCTGCGGTGCTTGTGGTGTCCAGTGCGGTGCTTGTGGTCCTCGGCGCAAGCTAGGAAGCGTCCATTAGCGGAAGTGGATCCGTTACAGATCCGATGGTATATTCTAACCCCCAGGCGTTCCCATGGTGACGGGGACGCTTGCCTGGGGGTTAGAATATACCATCGGATCTGAGTTTTACGAGCTCAGTGAGATCGTAAAAACTCAAATCCGATGGTATATTCTAACCCCCAGGCGTTCCCATGGTGACAGGGACGCTTGCCTGGGGATTAGAATATACAGGGCCACGCCGCTCACAGCAGTATATTTATAAACTAATCAGTAACTACTTTAACTTTAATCATTGCTCATTGCTGAGCTCTTTACTTACAGGCGCGTGACGTCAGTGAGTAAGTGCCGCCCCCTGCACTGCCTGCTATTACTGGAGCTAAGACAAAGTAAAGATATCCAAATAATCCAAGTAAAGAGCTCAGCAATGAGCAATGATTAAAGTTAAAGTAGTTACTGATTAGTTTATAAATATACTGCTGTGAGCGTCGGGGAGGGGGATCTGTGGATGGCACTGTAGGGGGATCTGTGGATGGCAGTGCCATCCACAGATCCCCCTACAGTGCCATCCACAGATCCCCCCTCCCCTAAACAGTGCCATCCACAGATCTCCCCCCTAAACATTGCCATCCACAGATCCCCCTAAACAGTGCCATCCACAGATCTCCCCCCTAAACAGTGCCATCCACAGATGGGCGTGGAGGGCACTATATAGGGGTATTTTATACTGGGACATTATGGGGGCACTATTGGGACATTAGCTCAACTGGGGGCATTACAAGGGGGTATTTTTTGCACTGTCACATTATAAGGAGAATTATTTCTACTGGGGGGGGCTTTATTACACCCCCATGGAATGACCCCCTAGTAGAAGCACCAGCCTCTCTCTGCCCTGCTATTCCTCTGCCCCTTCTCCAAATCCTTATTATGAAATCTTTCTCATTAGGATAAAACACAACATCAGCTCCACCGAGCCCCCGGCCAAAGTGGTGAAGTGGCGTCCGAGATCCCAAGGGCCAAGCCAAGTAATTGAAAGTTTGCATGTGAAATATGTTTGTTATACACATATAGCATACACTGTGCCACACAATATACAGTATACCGCTACACTGTGTAGTCTGTTCTATAAGCACCATTGTTTTGTGGCGGCGGACAGAAAAAAATCTGAAAGTGCCCCTCCCGAGACCAGGCTCTGGATCCGCCACTGATTTGCATATGTATCAAATCGTTATTTTTACACAATAAAAGCACACAGAGCTATGGGGACTGGGTATTGCGGATGTGCTAGCGGCGATCTAGCAACCCATGTCCTCAGCTCTATACACAACAGGTTCAGTGACAGGTTCCCTTTAAATACCGGATCCGTTATTCCGGATAAGACGGATCTGTATTTCACCGGATCCGTCTAACGGATCTGGAAAAAAAGGGCTTTCCGTTTGTATACGGATTGACGGATCCAGCAGGCAGTTCCATTGCCGAAACTGCCTGCCGGAATCGAAAGTGTGAAAGTACCCCAAGTAGGGAGAAGACTGGGCAGAACTATACACCGATAAAAAATAGAACTGGTGGTAACAAGAACCTGTTACATACAAACATCAACCAAGGTAACCAAAAAATCCCAGATATTTACTTTACAGGTAAAAGTAATTTAAAATGTATTTTCACAAATGCCAGAAGTCTAGGTAGAAAAATGGGGGAGCTGGAGGCTATGGTACTAGAAGAACACATAGATGTAGTTGGTGGGGCTGAGACATGGTTGGACTCTTCGCATGACTGGGCTGTAAATATTGAGGGTTTTACACTATTTAAGAAAGACCGGGTCAATAGAAAAGGTGGTGACGTGTGCCTGTATGTGAGGAGTGATCTGAAGACAAGTGTGAAAGAGGCAATTGTGGGTGAGGATGTGGAAACCTTATGGGTGGAAGTTCAAAGGGATATAAACACAGAAAAAAATAATACTTGGTATAATCTATAGACCCCCTAACATCACAGAGTAGATAGAAACGCAACTGTATAACCAAATAGAGCGGGCGGGACAGGCTGGTACAGTGGTCATAATGGGAGATTTTAACTTCCCAGACATTGAGTGGGGTCATGATTCTGCCTTACCTGCAAAGGGGAAGAACTTGCTGCAGGACCACTTTATGGGCCAGTTTGTAGACGCTCCCACTAGGGGCGATGCTCTGTTGAATCTGGTAATTTCTAATGATGCAGAGCTTGTTGGAAATGTTACTGTTCGAGAAACACTAGGTAATAGTGACCACAATATAATTATATTCCCCCTAAACTATAAAAAGGAAACTCTGTCAGGCAGAGCAAAGAACCTGAATTTCAAAAAGGCTAATTTCCCTGGGTTGAGGGCATTTCAGGGCATAAACTGGGAGTAGCTACTGTCACATAATAAGGCCTCATGCACACGACCGTTGTTGTGTTCCGTTCCGCAAAATGGGGTTCCGTTGTTCCGTGATCCGTTTCCGTTTTTGTTTCTGTGTGTCTTCCTTTATTTTTGGAGAATCACCAGACATGAAGGAAAGTAAAAAAAAATCTAAGACAGGTTTGCCATGCAAATGATAGGAAAAAAACTGATGCGCGGACGCAGATGACAATCTTGTGTGCCTCCGCGTTTTTTCACGGTCCCATTGACTTGAATGGGTCCGCAAACAGTTTTCCGTGAAAAAAATAGGACAGGTTATATTTTTTTGACGGACTGGAACCACGGACGCGGATGACAAACGGTGCATTAGCCGAGTTTTCAACGGACCCATTGAAAGTCAATGGGTCCGCAGAAAATCACGAAAAACGGAACAACGGACATGGAATAAAACAACGGTCGTGTGCATGAGGCCTAATGCTGAGGATAAATGGGAGAGCTTCAAATCCACATTGAGTAATTGCACTAAAAAATTTATTCCTTTAGGTAACAAGTATAAATGGCTAAAATTAAACCCCCCATGGCTTACAGCTACTGTAAAAAGGGCAAAAAAAGACAAAAAAAAGTCATTAAAAAATACAAATCTGAGGGGTCAGCTGTAGCATTTGAGAATTACAAAGGGCTTAAAGAGGTTGTCCAAGTTATATTTATTGATGACCTATCCTCAGGATAGGTCATCAATATCAGATCGGCTGGAGTCCGACACCCGGCACCCCGGCCGATCAGCTGTTTGAAGAGAAGCCGCGCGCCGTGCCAGCGCTGCCTCCTCTTTATTGTTTACCTGCTAGCCGTTGCATCTGCAGCGGGGAGCAGGTGTAATTACACCCAAGTCATCCCATTTATTTCAATGGGACGGATCGCTCCTATACAAGTGCATGGAAGCGATCCGTACCACTGAAATAAATGGGACGGCTTGGGTGTCATTACACCTGCTCACCACTGCAGATGCAACGGCTAGCAGGTAAACAATGAAGAGGAGGCAGCGCTAGCACGGCGCGCGCCTTCTCTTCAAACAGCTGATCGGCCGGGGTGCCGGGTGTCGGACCCCAGTTGATCTGATATTGATGACCTATCCTGAGGATAGGTCATCAATAAATATAACTTGGACAACCCCTTTAATAAAATCTGTATAAGGCCTCATGCACACGACCGTTGTGTGCACCCGTGGCCGTTGTTCCGTTTACCGTGTTTTTCTGCGGACCCATTGACTTTCAATGGTCAAATTCCAGCAGAATCCATAAACATTGATGTAGTGGGGTGTATATATATCACAATTTCCAGCATAGAAAAATAAACCCCTAAAATAACACTTTAATGGTATACGTTAAAAGGATCCCATTAGGGTCCACTATATGCAAACTAAATAGTATACAAACAAAATAATGTGACCGATAACCACATCCAGCAATAATTAATCACCTGGGGTGCGGGAATACTTGTCCCTATATCTACCCCTATCCTAATACCTCAGCCCAGGGAGGGCTCCTGATGGTGGAGGCCCCCTGTCCACGTACCTAAACTACTACCCCTTACAGGTCCCTATAACGGTGTCGCAGGAATGGTTATAAATTGTCCCAGGTATGAGGTATGGATATTGAATTACCATATATATAGGTCAGCTGGATGGAAAAAAGAGACACAAAACATATAGTACAGACACATACTGAACATATGATTAATCAGGGTTGACGTTATAGTCATACACCTTAACTACCTCAGCTGACCTATATATATGGTAATTCAATATCCATACCTCATACCTGGGACAATTTATAACCATTCCTGCGACACCCTTATAGGGACCTGTAAGGGGTAGTAGTTTAGGTACGTGGACAGGGGGCCTCCACCATCAGGAGCCCTCCCTGGGCTGAGGTATTAGGATAGGCGTAGATATAGGGACAAGTATTCCTGCACCCCAAGTGATTAATTATTGCTGGATGTGGTTATCGGTCACATTATTTTGTTTGTATACTATTTAGTTTGCATATAGTGGACCCTAATGGGATCCTTTTAACGTATACCATTAAAGTGTTATTTTAGGGGTCTATTTTTCTATGCTGGAAATCATTGACTTTGAATGGGTCCGTTGAAAACTCGGCTAATGCACCGTTTGTCACCCGCGTCCGTGATCCGTGTTTCCAGCCCGTCAAAAAAATATAACCTGTCCTATTTTTTTCACGGCAAACGGTTCGCGGACCCCTTCAAGTCAATGGGACCGTGAAAAAACGCGGTTGCACACCCGATTGACATCCGCGTTGTCGGGGGGTAATAATTCAATTAAGAATTATTAATTATGGTCATAAAAATAATTAACCATAAAAATTAAAATTTATAAAATTTGTCATAAATTCTTAAAATCATGACCTGGTGAATTGTAGACAACCTAATTGATACAATTCACATCTGAGTCCGACTATTTCCTCAGATAAATAAGTTCTTTTTGACGTGAGATGACGTTAATGATAAAATGTAGTTCTGCATTATACAATAATACACAGGTATTATAAAAATATGCAGATTTATTGGTTACAAGGTTATAAACATATATAAGTAAATTAACACAATGATACATGCAAATGAATATATATAGCGTTAATATAAAGCATTACAAGCTTAACAATACATGTGAGTGGAAATAACTTGTCACATTATAACCAAGCTATTATTAGGTTAGGATATCAAAATATGAACATAAGTTATATACATTACTTCTGTTCAGAGAAAACCTCATGATATCAAGATGGCCATGTCTAATCCTAGACATCAATATAGAATGCTAAATACATTCTGCCCCCTTCTAACCAACTACACATCACATGGCTTCAGGCATGGGCAAATCCATCCAAGGATATAACTTAGAAGAGATAACTGTATCCTTCCACCCCATCCTGGACTATTTTCACATATATAACTTTGGTAAGACTATTAAGACAAATAACAGGGATCTAGGATCTTAAATGGGAAGGACTTGACGTCTTTCCGGTGGGAATCCATCACTTAGCTTGGCGAAGAATGTTCTATCAATATATATATATATATATAAAAGCAATCATTTAATGCTTTGCTAGATTATGAGTCTAGATTCTTCTGCAGGTAGAATGAAGCCTCACAATATCCTAAGACTACATCTCAATATGGAGATGATCAATTTATTTAATCATTTATTTATTCGCCAATCTAGATGGTATAATTTCACCCACACTATCAAATTAGTCTTAATAAAATGACATATCATTTCCTGTGTCTCTTACCAAGTCCTAGTAGGAATCTCACTTCTGCTCCTAGGAAAGCTGGGTGGTCCATCATAGCACATCTCATTATGGCTTTCATCTTGATAGACCTCAACTTCTCCTCTCCTTCCTTCTTTCTTTCTTTTTAGCTAGTTCTCCTTCCATGCTACTCCGTACACTAATAATTATTCCCCCCCTTATCTAAGAATCATCCCCTTTAGGTTAGGGATTCCCAATCAGGTAAGGTGGGTGTATTCGCATGCTAATAACCTCATGACGTTATCTCAACTCCTAATATGGTATAGGACAAATAATGAAATAATATAATGTTGCCCATCTGCCTCCAGATGGCACTGCGGTACTGTAGGTGAACATCCCAACTTTTAAGCATTAAAATTAAATATCTAATAATACGTTCTCAGGACCTCTTTGACCTTTCCATATAAATCACTGAGGAAGGTCTTTTCCTGACACTTTTAATTACCTATATCCTGGACTTGTTGGAGTTGACTGTCTTCTCCTATCTTTTTAAAATATGGGTTGACTTGATGAAAATTTTATGTAGCGGCTTTGATGCTGGGCATCGGAACTTGTAGATTTCATTTATGTACTCCCATGAATAACTATTGTTTTGAAATCCAATTAACTTAAACTTACTTGTTTTTGTATCTTCTACAATACCTTCTGAGGAAGGGGAAGAGGTCCCCGAAACGCGTCTGGCGTAACCAGCTGATACACTCCCATTGGTATTAAGGCCTTCTCCGGAAACACAGATGAGAAAGGAATCTGTGAACAGTTCACTGCAATAACTGGAGCGCTCCAGTGAAAAAACTCCTCCCAGGACCTGCCGAGCATAGCTCTTGCTATTCTGACTGCCGCACATTAGATCTCGCGATACTCTGCCAGAAGTCCCAGACCGGAGACGTCACGGATCACGTGGGACGCAACATACTCTGCGACACAGACGGTCAAGCAAGCAGCACGCTACAGACCGCATTGCTTCGGCGTTACTTCCAAGTGCGGGATCAGTCTCACCATACATGTGAGTGTCTTTGCTTTCTACTTCAGTCGGCTCAAGGTAAGACCCGATATCTCCCTTACCTTAGGAGGATTGCATTACAGACTGTAATTTACCGCTATCCAGGAGATAACATATCTGTGCAAATTTTCTGCCTAAACTGCACAATCATCAGACTTTACGCTTGCATTGCGTTCTTTTGCACCTTATAATATTTTGTGATTGAAAGGACAAACCATCATACCCAATCACAGTTGGCCGTTGGTATATATGAACTTCATATCATAAATTCACAAACGAACTACCATACCAGTGCTGCTATTTCATTTTAGCGTTAACATATGTTTTATTTTATTGTGCATCTTATTGTATTTTGTTTATGAATTAAATTGTGATCACTTTTATTATATTATTGATTGTATTCATTCCATTACCACACATACAGAGTGCCAGTCCAATTTATTTATCTATTTTTTTCAATACTCGTCTGTAAGGGTGATACAGTTCTTCTGGCCTAGAGCACCTGGTCCTTTGTTGCATACAGAGTGAGCTATTCCTTAAACATTTCTCTTTAAACCTTCTAAATGGTAAATACATAGTATGACATATATATAAATCGATACATTGTTACACATAGATAACACATTATATGAATTATTGATTAACATATGTTGTAAACTAAATATACCATGCAGAGATATATATATATAATTATGAATATATAAATTGAACCTCATACAGCAGGTGTGCTCCAAGGACATGAGTCCTTATCAAGTAACCATGTTCCCTCCAGACAAATATGTCTTAGGGAGTTGGCATACTCCTTACAGATGGTCTCATATCTTAAGTAATAACTTTTTAAATACAATGTCCGTTTATGTTCACAATTATTATTTTCTTATATAGACTGAACTTGCCATGAACTCATCTTGGCTTTTTCAGCCATGTAACAAAACTTTGGCCCAGGCTGATTTTATTGTTAAAGGCAATGGGATGAGCATTCATTTTGATTATAATGTCATTAGATAATATTGTATACGTATGAAAATGCCCAACAGCGTCCGCGTCCGTTTTATTTCTATCTTTTGCCATGGCCAAACTGTCTGGCAATACTTGTGCCAATAAAATAAAAAATATATATATACAGGAAGTTTAAGGTCACAGGTTATGCTAATTGCTAGCCACCTGTGCCGAAAAGCTGGTGTGTGGTGAGGCAGACATTGCAGCTTTCTTTTTATCCACCATGCCGCGCTGGAATGTGGAAAGGCTAATTACTCTGGTCCAGGAGAGGCCCGAGCTCTGGGATACCAGAGCCAATTCCTATCTGGACCGAGGGAGAAAGAATGCTGCATGGGAACAAGTGGCCCATAGCATGAGGAGGAGCGAATGGGCCAAAGCAGATAGCTGAGGCCGGGCAGATTTAGGTAAGTGATAGCAATGTAGTTGTGCTGTCCTTGGCCTCTGTGTGGCAAAATGATGTACAAACCGGATTCCAAAAAAGTTGGGACACTAAACAAATTGTGAATAAAAACTGAATGCAATGATGTGGAGATGGCAAATGTCAATATTTTATTTGTAATAGAACGTAGATGACAGATCAAACGTTTAATCCGACTAAATGTATCATTTTAAAGGAAAAATACGTTGATTCCAATTTTCACGGTGTCAACAAATCCCCAAAAAGTTGGGACAAGTAGCAATAAGAGGCTGGAAAAAGTAAATTTGAGCATAACGAAGAGCTGGAAGACCAATTAACACTAATTAGGTCAATTGGCAACATGATTGGGTATAAAAAGAGCTTCTCAGAGTGGCAGTGTCTCTCAGAAGCCAAGATGGGTAGAGGATCACCAATTCCCACAATGTTGCGCAGAAAGATAGTGGAGCAATATCAGAAAGGTGTTACCCAGCGAAAAATTGCAAAGACTTTGCATCTATCATCATCAACTGTGCATAACATCATCCGAAGATTCAGAGAATCTGGAACAATCTCTGTGCATAAGGGTCAAGGCCGTAAAACCATACTGGATGCCCGTGATTTCCGGGCCCTTAAACGACACTGCACCACAAACAGGAATGCTACTGTAAAGGAAATCACAGAATGGGCTCAGGAATACTTCCAGAAACCATTGTCAGTGAACACAATCCACCGTGCCATCCACCGTTGCCAGCTGAAACTCTACAGTGCAAAGAAGAAGCCATTTCTAAGCAAGATCCACAAGCTCAGGCGTTTTCACTGGGCCAGGGATCATTTAAAATGGAGTGTGGCAAAATGGAAGACTGTTCTGTGGTCAGACGAGTCACGATTCGAAGTTCTTTTTGGAAATCTGGGACGCCATGTCATCCGGACCAAAGAGGACAAGGACAACCCAAGTTGTTATCAACGCTCAGTTCAGAAGCCTGCATCTCTGATGGTATGGGGTTGCATGAGTGCGTGTGGCATGGGCAGCTTGCATGTCTGGAAAGGCACCATCAATGCAGAAAAATATATTCAGGTTCTAGAACAACATATGCTCCCATCCAGACGTCATCTCTTTCAGGGAAGACCCTGCATTTTTCAACAAGATAATGCCAGACCACATTCTGCATCAATCACAACATCATGGCTGCGTAGGAGAAGGATCCGGGTACTGAAATGGCCAGTCTGCAGTCCAGATCTTTCACCTATAGAGAACATTTGGCGCATCATAAAGAGGAAGGTGCAACAAAGAAGGCCCAAGACGATTGAACAGTTAGAGGCCTGTATTAGACAAGAATGGGAGAGCATTCCTATTTCTAAACTTGAGAAACTGGTCTCCTCGGTACCCAGACGTCTGTTGAGTGTTGTAAGAAGAAGGGGAGATGCCACACAGTGGTGAAAATGGCCTTGTCCCAACTTTTGGGGGATTTGTTGACACCATGAAATTCTGATTCAACATATTTTTCCCTTAAAATGGTACATTTTCTCAGTTTAAACTTTTGTTCCGTGATTTATGTTCTATTCTGAATAAAATATTAGAAGTTGGCACCTCCACATCATTGCATTCAGTTTCCCAACTTTTTTTTCAGTGTCCCAACTTTTTTGGAATCCAGTTTGTAGTTATAAATCCCCTGAGGTCACAATAGTGTTTATTTTGTGGTCCAGCTTCATTTTGCATAAAGGCCTGTACATGGTTTTTTAATGAGTCGTGCACTAAATACCATACCCCACCAATTCTAACTTTAAATGGCTGTCCCTCCCTTTGCTACAGCATACAGTACTCATGTCTAATCACATGTTTGGGCACTTTTTATTTGGTGACACATGTGTCCTTGTTGTAATAGAGCATCTTAGAGTTGTCACCCTCACATATTGTAAAGTATTTTAGTCCAAATGGCTTGCACGACTAGTCTCCTCCTTCCTGAACTTGTACATTAGTATCCACACACCTGCAGTACTGTACCATGTGCTGTATAATCTGGCCAATTCGGATAATTTTGTGCTTTGACTTCTTGAACTAGTTTAATTTTTTATAATTTTTTTTATATTACTATTTGTATGTATTTTTGGATTCAATTTTTTTTTTACTAATTTGGATATTATGTCATTTCTTAACAGTCAAACAGACTAAAACAAGATGGGCAAGTTGCTGCGACCAATTCCGAAGGGAGGTCACCAGCAAAGGCCGGAGCGATGAGGGAACGTCCAGGAAACGCCCATATATTTACACTGCGCAGTTGCAGTATTTGAGGCCAGTTATGGATTTGAGGCCGTAAGTATTTTTAATGTTTTTTTGTCATTAAAAATGTTTTTAAAACTTTGGTTAGAATCTTGGTGAGCAATAATGTACAAGAAAGTAATGGGTTGTGTTGGGTTGTACTATTGATGACCTATCCTTTGAGTAGGTCAGGCATGTCAAAACTGAGCCCATCCAGCTTTTTCCAAACTGCAACTCCCAGCATGCCAGAATAGCTGTAAGCTAACCAGTCCTGCTGGGAGTTGTAGTTGTGCAACAGCTGGCGGGCAACAGTTTGTACATGCCTGGTGTAGGTTGTCTCCATCATTTTTGTGGGGGAGTCACACCAGGCACCACCGCTGATGAGCTGTTTGATGAGACGACACGTGCAGTGCGCAGATAGCGCCTCCCCTCTCTCTTTTGTTCCTGTGAAGCAATATTTTCACGGTCCCGGAACATAGATATTTGCAATCTGATCAAGAATAGAGAAGGGAGATGACACGTGCGCACTGCACGCATTCTCTCCTCATACAGTTGATCATCGTGTTTGACGGCTGTTGGTCACACACCAATATATTCTTGTGTACCTATCCTATGGATAGGTGTGAAATTTCGAAAGGTAGGATAAACCCTCCTTTTTTTGTTGAGCCCTGAATAGTGTATCCATTTGTGTTTGTTTGGGTTGTGGTAAGATTATTCCCATAGATACCTGTTATCTTACTTTTGTATGTTTTAGAATTTGATACCCATTAGGTATTGTCTTTGTCATTTATATAGGTTAATTGGTATACCACAAACCACAACATGGATTCTTAAAATTGCTCATATAAAATGACAATAACCTAATCCTATGATAATAGTTTATAATGATGTTCCAAATACGCTTGACCAGCAGGATTAAAGAGGACCTTTCACCTATTATGACAATGTGAACTAACTATACAGACATGGAGAGCGGTGCCCGGGGATCTCACTGCACTTACTGTTATCCCTGGGTGCCGCTCTGTTCTCCCGTTATGCCCTCCGGTATCTCCGCTCACTAAGTTATAGTAGGCGGAGATTTCAGTCACTAAGTTATGGTAGGCGGAGTCTGCCCTTGTTCTGCTCTAGCGCTGGCCAATCGCAGCGCAGAGCTCACAGCCTGGGAGGTTATTTTCTCCCAGGCTGTGAGCTCTGCAATGCGATTGGCCAGCGCTACAGCAGAACAAGGGCAGACTCCGCCTACCATAACTTTGTGACTGGAGATACCGGAGGGCATAGCGGGAGAACGGAGCGGCGCCCAGGGATAATAGTAAGTGCAGGGAGATCCCCGGGCGCCGCTCTCCATGTCTGTATAGTAAGTTCACAGTGTCATAATAGGTGAAAGGTCCTCTTTAAAACTACTACTCCCACCGTGGTGAAGTGTTGCCTGGTACATGTTGTTTCTCTGTAAATTATGTTCTACTAGGTAAACATTACATCCTGTATGTTTGGATGGTGGAAGCAGGCAACATACAGACGAGAAGGACTGAATATCAGCACTGGTTTTGGTCCTTGAATGAGTAATCCTCTTCTGAGGCTGAACAGTTACAAACGCAAAACAATGTGTTCTAAATAGTGTTACATTAGGCCTTTACAAGACATGTCCCATCGTTTGTTTCAAATTTTACACAAATTTTTTATGTAAATATTCACAAAGAAGCTGTTATTCATTGTGTAAAATCAAATATCTGATGTATGCTGCCACACCGTATATATATTGTACACACACGGCTGTTTACGCCTAATCTAAATGATGTACTTTTGCAATGATGAAATCAACTTATCTAATATAATTTTTTAATTTCTTTCAAATACAGTACTGTGGACAGTCTGGATGCCTCTGAAGATTTGGAGACGCCTGGGAGTGAAACCCCGGCGGTTTTCTACCGGCCTCAAGTCCCGCACCAACGCCGGCAGAGGACCCCAAAGAATCTGCACTGGCCCAGGCCCCCCTACCACTGGCTAGTCCACCAAGAGTTGTGTAACCGCAGCCCAGGCGTCGCCGCCAAGTCCCTCCCTCTATCTCTGGGCAAGAGAGTCGGGAAATGATTGACGCACGCGTCATAGATTTTCTTGCCCAGAGGAGGAGTGATGGCTTGGAGGAGAAGATGCTTAGGGGACTCGGGCCACTAATGAAGCAGGTCACTCCTGATAAATATCATGAGTGCCTGGCTTCATTGGCCCTAGTTATCAAAATGTACAGTACCCCTTACCACGGAGACATTCTTGGTAAAATTAATGCACTAAAAAACGATATATTAAATGCTGCTCAGCAGCAGAAAACAGGCCCCTATCAGCTGCCTCCCCTAACCACCCAAGGGCCATCTTCCCCCCCCCCCCAACCACAATACCAGCAAAGTTAGGACCCAATACATCATGTGGGTCAGCCTCAATACCCGGGCACTTTGCCAACTGGGGCACCACAACAGGGTCATGTACGGCCACGGTCGTCCTTTGCTCCCGGGTCTTTTACCCAGGACCTTTTTGAATTGTAATTGTTGATTTTTTACAATATTATCGCACTTTATATGTATATGTTTTTAAGTTATCAACATTGGTTTTGGATTTGTGATCCCAAAATTTAATTTAAAATTTGATTGGGAGAAAACTATTTGACTGGTGTTTTTTTACATTTACAGTTAAACACAATGTAAAAAAACTTCCACATGCACTGTAGCTCACAACGCAACACTTTATTTTGATGAACAACATCTTTATTTTGGGATACTGTGATTATGAGGTATTAGAAAAAAATTTGGACCATATATGCCAAATAATAAAGATGTTTAAGTCAATTTACATTTAGACGAAAACATCTTTAATATTTAGTTATATGCAGTTTAAAATATGTGATGTCCAAAAAATCTCAGCCCGCAAGCCCACGTCAAGGGTCCTCATTCTCTTGCGAGTACCTACACTCAACTACCACAATAAATTTTAGTAATCTATCTACAAAATAAAAAACAACTAAAGAGCCCAGAAGATTTCAAAAACTGCCACAATCAGCATCCCTCTGCCATGGCAAGGACCCCTCTGGGCTGTAAAAGTAGTCTGCATAGAGTTCCCGAACTGCAATGCCTGCAGTCCCAGGTCGTCTATGCAGGGTCCTTTCCAAACCCAAATCTGATGACGTAGGAAGATCTTCCATGTCAACAGAAGAGGAAGCCTCGTGAATCCTGGTGAAGTTGTGTAGAACAACACAAGTTTTAATCACCAGGGTAGCATTCTCCGGATCCATCTGTATGGATGACAAAAACACCCTCCACTTGCTAGAGAGTATCCCGAAAGCGCACTCAAAATACCGACGAGCACGAGTCAACCGGTAGTTGAATATACGCCTCCTGACATCCAAACCACGCTTTGGAAAGGGCCGCATAACATGTGGAGTCAATGCAAACCCTTCATCCGCCACGATGACAAATGGAGCCGGCAGACCTGCCTATCCGGGCAGTCTTCTGGACTCGGGCAGGGCAAGCTGGTTGGCACGAAGCCGCTCACCCATTCTAGAAGCACTAAAGATGCGAGCATCCGCAGTGCTTCCATAGGCCCCGATATCAACCATTATAAACCGGTAATTACTGTCAGCAACAGCCATCGGCACTACCGAAAAATATTGTTTATAATTGAAGAAACGGGTCCCTGAGTGTGGCGGTTTCTTCACACGGATGTGCTTGCCATCCATTGCCCCGATGCAGTTTGGAAACTGCGCTGAAATTTGGAATCCCTCAGCAATCCGAACCCAATCGTCCACCTTGGGCTGCGGCATCACCTTCTCTCGGAGTTGCTGCCAGATGACATGGCAAGTGTGACGTACAATTCGCGAGATCGTCGAGGTTCCTAAAAGAAACTCAAAATGCAGGGATGCAAAAGAGTTCCCAGTTGCAAGGAATCTGTTGAAAATTGAAAAATAAAACAATCAGTCAGCAGCAAATCAAAGGAAACAATAGATTCATGAATCACATATAATGTTGTATACAAGACATGATTTTAAACACCCTATGTCTAGTGGTGGAGAACCTATGGCACGGGTCCCAGAGGCGGCACTCAGGGCCCTCTCTGTGGGTACCCGCACCCTTGAAAAAGTCTATGGTTTACCAATATACCTTAGACTTTTCACAACATTCATCTGCGCAGGGCACACTTTGAAAAGGACAGGCAGCACTGAATGTAAGCAGGCTATTATAGCAAAATGATAAAAAACATGGAAGATAAACTATATTGGACTATAGTATTCTGTTGAAATTGCCGTGTTGGCAGTTTGCGATCAATACGTAGGTTTTGGGTTGAAGTTTGACAACTCAGTCTGTAAACGGCTCGCCATCACTGCCCTATGTCCTTTGTTGATTAAACTAAAAATAAATAATAGAATTTGTGTCTATGAGCAAAACACTAACAGCTATTGGGGTGTGGGCAGTACTACCACAACTAAGTGACAACAACTGTGTTTAGACCCTTTAAAATGCTGAAAGTGATGGGCAAGTTCAAAATTATGAGAACATTATGCATTATTAGAACGTTGAAAATCTCAGGGGTTGGCAGCACCACAATCCTACAAAATACGGTACAGACCGGTATATAGGCTTCAAACAGGGTGGTGCACGCAGATAGGGATCCTGACCAAGGGACCCAATTCTTCCAGACACTACAATAATCTGCAGCACTCGGCAGTAGTTGACGAAAAATGGTGAGTTAATCACTCAGACAGGCAGGTTACAGCTGAGGATTATTGGAGTGTCTGGAGGACGTTAGCTGAACACAAGTGTGAAACTTGCACAAAAGAAAAAAAAAACTTCAATATTGGGATGTTATGTGACAGGGATTAACGATTTAAAAAGCAAAAAAAAAATACATTTCCACAAAACATTATGGGCAAAGAAAGGTTACTTCAGCAAACAGTAGCACATGTCTAACGGCAGCCATTTTCAAGCACTTGTTCCTCCTGACAGAAGCACTGCACATTACTGGTGATAATTTAAATGTAAAATATTGCTTACCTCAACGTGACGATGAGCCTTTCCTCCGGAGAAATGCTGCGCCTCATATTTGTGTCCATGAAGGTAAGGACAGTACGTAGAGACGACAGCAAGCGATCAAATGTAGTGACTGACATCCTACAGAAGGAAAAAAACTTCTCTGGATGCAGCCGCAGATCTTTGTAGAGGGTATGAAAGTGTCCTTTCCGGTAACGTTGTGAAACAATCGGATGGACCCAAAATCGCCACCTTCTACTCGGTTCCTCATCCAACAAAGGAGTGCGCGGTCCCCATTGCCGAGAAACAAAACAATGCAGTAAGACTTCTTCCTCTGAATCCGACATGGTGATACAGCAAAGAGAAGCAACCAAATGAACCTCTGTACTCTGTAAAGACTACAGAAAATGGCCACAAAACCATACTCAGGTGACCTTCATTTATACCAGTATCCTGAGTGAAGTTATTAAAATTAAATTTTTTTCACCATTCCTTGTTTTCTGACGGGCCGCCAAAAAAACGGACACACGGAAGCACAACGGAAGAAAAAACGGGCACGGATCACGGAACGACGGAACCCCGTTTTGCGGGCCGTGAAAAAATACTGTCTTGTGCATGAGGCCTAAAGGAGATAAAATTAGCAGAGAGAGCAAAACAAATCGCAAAAGATTTTAAATATATAAATGCTAAAAAACCAAGGTCCGAGCAGGGAGGTCCCCTAAATAATGGCAAAGTGGGGGGGGGGGGGTTGTCACTAAAGATAAGGAAAAGGCAGAGTTACTAAATAGGTTTTTTAGCTCTGTATATACAAAAGAAGAGAAAGGAGCTGATGTCTGGGGCTGTTAGTACATCAAGTAATATACTCAATTGGCTAACTGTAGATATCGTCCAAGAGAAGTTAAATAGGGTAAATGTGAACAAGGCTCCGGGTCCAGATGGATTACACCCAAGAGTGCTTAAAGAGCTCAGTTCAGTCATTGCTGTGCCCCTGTGTATAACTTTTAAAGATTCTCTAGGTACTGGTACAGTGCCAAGTGATTGGCGCAAGGCAAATGTGGTGCCCATATTCAAAAAAGGATCTAGGTTCTCCACAGGTAATTATAGACCAGTTAGTTTAACTTCTGTTGTGGGAAAAATGTTTGAAGGACTCTTAAGGGACTATATACAGGGATCTCACAAACGGTTCAAAACGAATCAGTTCAGCCACAATGCATTCTGAATGGATAAGGATCCGTTCAGAATGCATCAGTTTGGCTCCGTTCCGCCTCCATTCCGCTCTGGATGCGGACACCAAAACGCTGCTTGCAGCGTTTGGTGTCCGCCTGGCGATGCGGAGCCAAACTGATCCGTCCTGACTTACACTGTAAGTCAATGGGGACGGATCCGTTTTCACTGACACAATATGGTGCAGTTGAAAACGGATCTGTCCCCCATTGACTTTCAATGTAAGTCAGGACGGATCAGTTTTCACTTAGACTTTTTTTTAAAAGAATAATTCAAACGGATCCGTTCTGAACGGATACAAGCGTTTGCATTATAGGTGCGGATCCGACTGTGCAGATACCAGACGGATCCGCACCTAACGCAGGTGTGAAAGTAGCCTTAACCTTATTTGTTTTTATGAGGAGGTAAGTAGTAGCCTGGACAGAGGGGCGGCTGTGGATGTAGTGTTTCTGGATTTTGCAAAGGCTTTTGATACTGCCCCTTGATAGACGCTTAATAGGTAAAGTAAGGTCTATAGGCTTGGAAAGTATAGTTTGTAATTGGATTGAAAACTGGCTGAAGGACCGTGTCCAGAGAGTTGTGGTCAATGATTCCTATTCAGAATAGTCCCGGGTTATAAGTGGTGTACCCCAAGGTTCAGTGCTGGGTCCTCTATTATTAAATTTATTTATTAATGATATCACGGACAGGATCAATAGCACCATTTCTATTTTTGCAGATGACACTAAGTTATGTAGTACTGTACAGTCTATGGAAGATGTCCATATACTACAAGCTGACTTGAACACTTTGAGTGATTGGGCATCAACTTGGCAAATGAGGTTCAATGTGGATAAATGTAAAGTCATGCATTTTGGTAGTAATAATCTCCGTGCTTCAGATGTCCTAGGTGATGTAACACTGGGAGAGTCATTTATAGAGAAGAATTTGGGTGTTCTTGTAGTTGGTAGATGAAATAACAGCATACAATGTCAATCAGCAGCTTCTAAGGCCACCAGGATATTGTCATGTATTAAACAAGGCATAGACTCGCGGGGCAGGGATATAATATTACCATGGTGCGGCCTCATCTGGAATATGCAGTTCAGCTCTGGACACCAGTACATAGAAAGGAGCACTGCAGCTGGAAAAAGTACAGAGGAGAGCGACCTAACTGATAAGGGGCATGGAGGGTCTCAGTTATGAAGAAAGATTAAAAGAATTGAATTTATTTAGTCTTGAGAAGAGATGTCTAAGGGGGGACATGACTAACCTATACAAATATATAAATGGGCCATACAAAAAATATGGTAAAAAAGTGTTCAATATAAAATGCCCTCAACAGACAAGGGGGCACTGCCTCCGACTGGAGAACAAAAAGTTCAGTCTCCAGAAGCGTCAAAGTTTCTTTAGTGTAAGAACTGTGAATCTGTGGAATAGTCTACCTCAGGACGTGGTCACAGCAGGAACAGTGGACAGTTTTAAAAAGGGTTTAGATGGATTCTTAAAAGTAAACAACATTAATGCTTATGAAAATGTGCAGAAATCTGAGTCTCACTTCCTTCTGGGACTCGCGTTCCATCCCAGGCTCTGACTGGCCCACAGGGGTACAGGGGAATCTCCTGGTGGGCCCCTGAGCAAGGTAGGCCCCTAGTCTCCCACCCCCTGCACAAGTGGCACATAACACATATTTTCTGCACTACATACATACAGTCAGGTCCATAAATATTGGGACATCGACACAATTCTAACATTTTTGGCTCTATACACTCTCTATTTCAGGTGCTGCACATCTCGTATCTTCACAGCATAGACAATTGCCTTCAGATGACCCCAAAGATAAAAGTCTAAGGGGGTCAGATCGGGAGACCTTGGGGGCCATTCAACTGGCCCACGAAGACCAATCCACTTTCCAGGAAACTGTTCATCTAGGAATGCTCGGACCTGACACCCATAATGTGGTGGTGGGTGCACCATCTTGCTGGAAAAACTAAGGTAATGTGCCAGCTTCAGTGCATAAAGAGGGAAACACATCATCATGTAGAAATTTCGCATATCCAGTGACCCCCTTAGACTTTTATCTTTGGGGTCATCTGAAGTCAATTGTCTATGCTGTTAAGATACGAGATGTGCAGCACCTGAATGTAATGACCGACGACACGCACAGGGAGGAAAACAGGGAAAGCTCTGCCCAAGGGAGAGGGAAAAGTGGTGACCCCTAACTCACCTTGCGGCTGGCACCTGACTGCCCTGACGTCCCTAGACGGGTTCCTCACCCGTGCGGCGATCGCGTGCCTAAACCCTGGCTTTCCCTAATATGAGCCCTGGATAGTGAACAGGCCGGTGGGATCGCTAGTCCACACCACTATCACTAAGAGGGAAACACCAGGGAGAGGACAGACAAAACATACAAACACATACACCCAGGTGGGCGACCACAATAAACCAAAAAGGTCCAACAGGGATCTGGAGGGTAGCGTACTGGACCAACTACCAGCAAACGCAGCAACACAGCTCCAGAAGGTCAGAATAGATGTCCAGGCAGGAAGCTCTATCTCTGGCAACCAGAGAAGTGTGAGAGAGAAATATAAGGAGGTCTGGGAGTGCTGGACAAGGAACAGCTGAGGAGAAGGAGCTACGGATCCCTGAGTGAGCCAAAAGGGTTTGCTAAGCAAACCCAGAAAGCTACCATAAGGAAAACAGCCCTATCTTAAATAGAGCGTGCAGCCAACCGCTGCGACTTCCTGACCCCGGGTATAACGGAGTCAGGCGTGGTCCTCGACACCCTCGTGACAGTACCCCCCTCTCTACGAGGGGCCTCCGGACACTCAGGACCAGGTCTCCCAGGATGAGAGGCATGAAAAACCCGAACTAACCTGTCGGCGTTAACCTCAGACGCAGGAACCCACATTCTTTCCTCAGGACCGTAACCTCTCCAATGCACCAGATATTGAAGAGAGCGGCGGACCCGACGAGAATTAACAATTTTGGATATCTGAAATTCTAGGTTACCATCCACGACAACAGGAGGGGGTGGCAGCGGTGATGGTTCTAGAGGTGGAACATATTTTTTGAGTAACGACTTATGAAAAACATTATGAATTTTAAAAGTCTGAGGTAACTCCAGGCGAAAAGCCACGGGGTTGATGATGGCTACAATTTTGTAAGGGCCAATAAACCTAGGACCCAGTTTCCAAGAGGGAACCTTCAATTTAATATTCCTAGTAGACAACCACACATAGTCATTCACTCCTAGGTCCGGACCTGGCGACCGTCTCTTATCAGCCATGCATTTGTATTTACCTCCCATATTTTTCAAGTTAGCTTGCACCTTCTGCCATACCGATGAAAGAGATGACGAAAACCGTTCCTCTTCGGGAACCCCAGAAGACCCCCCCTCTTTGAAAGTACAGAATTGGGGATGAAAACCATATGCACCAAGAAATGGTGACTTGCCAGTGGATTCCTGACGACGATTATTTATGGCAAACTCAGCTAACGGTAAATATGATGACCACAACTCTTGGTTTTCAGACACAAAACATCTTAGATATGTCTCAAGGTTTTGGTTAGTACGCTCAGTCTGTCCATTCGACTGAGGATGGAAAGCAGAGGAAAAGGACAAGTGTACCCCCAAACGAGAACAAAAAGCTTTCAAAAATTTAGAAATAAACTGGGTACCCCGATCCGAAACAACATCGGAGGGGACCCCGTGAAGCTTCACGATTTCACTGACGAATACCTGAGCAAGAGTCTTAGCATTAGGTAGTGCGGGTAACGCAATGAAGTGTACCATTTTGCTAAACCTGTCCACAACTACCAAAATAACTGTTTTACCCGCAGACAAAGGTAAGTCAGTGATAAAATCCATTGACAGATGTGTCCACGGTCTATTGGGAATGACGAGTGGTAATAGAGACCCTGAAGGACGTGTATGTGAAACTTTTGCGCGCGCACAGGTAGAACAAGAAGACACAAAATCCAATACATCCTGACGCAACCTTGGCCACCAAAAACGACGAGACAATAGTTCCAAGGTTGCTTTACTACCCGGGTGCCTAGCAAGTGCCGAATTATGATGTTCCTTTAATAATTCGAAACGTAAGTTCAACGGTACAAACAATTTCTCTGAGGGGCAAGAGACCGGGGCGTCCCCCTGGGCCTCTAACACCTTCCCCTCCAAAACAGAGTGTACCGCAGAAACAACCACTCCTCTTTGAAGAATGGGTACCGGATCACTCACATTACCCCCTCCAGGGAAACAACGAGATAGTGCATCAGCCTTGGTATTCTTTGCCCCAGGACGATAGGTAATCACAAAGTTAAACCTGGTAAAAAATAGCGACCACCTAGCCTGTCTAGGGGTGAGACGCTTAGCTGATTCGAGGTACAGAAGATTTTTGTGGTCCGTAATTACAGTGACGGGGTGGACTGCCCCCTCTAAGAAATGACGCCACTCCTCAAACGCAAGTTTAATAGCTAATAGTTCCCTATTGCCAATATCGTAGTTCTTTTCTGCTGCAGATAGTTTTTTAGAAAAGAAAGCACAAGGACGCCATTTGCCAGGAGACGGACCCTGAGACAGCACCGCCCCCACTCCCACCTCTGACGCATCGACTTCAACAATAAAAGGCTGAGAGACATCAGGTTGGACCAGTACAGGTGCTGAGGTAAACCTCTCTTTTAGAGAGGAAAAAGCAACTTTAGCGGCGTCAGACCATTTAGAAAAATCAGTCCCCTTCCTAGTCATTTCAGTAAGCGGTTTAACAATAAGTGAATAATTTTTAATGAATTTCCTATAGAAATTCGCGAAGCCCAAGAACCGTTGTAGTGCTTTGAGGTTCTCAGGAAGATCCCAATCTAAAATTGCCTGGACCTTCCTAGGATCCATACGGAAACCTGACGCAGATAAAAAATAACCCAGGAATTGTATCTCCTGAACGGCGAAGACACATTTTTCAATTTTAGCATATAATTCATTCGTCCGTAGGACCTGCAGTACTTGTCTGACATGCACCTCATGTGTTTTCAGATCGGACGAATAAATTAAAATATCATCTAGGTATATTACCACAAACCTGCCGATTAGATGACTAAAAATGTCATTAACGAAATGTTGAAAGACGGCAGGAGCATTGGTCAGACCGAAAGGCATAACTAGATTTTCATAATGCCCCTCAGGGGTGTTAAACGCTGTCTTCCACTCATCCCCCTCCTTAATACGAATCAGATTGTAGGCACCCCTAAGATCAAGTTTGGAGAACCACCTAGCACCCGCAATCTGATTAAACAGGTCAGGAATGAGAGGAAGAGGGTATGGGTCTCGGATGGTTATCTGATTTAATTCGCGAAAATCTAAGCAAGGACGCAGGCCCCCATCTTTCTTTTTAACGAAGAAAAACCCTGCAGCCACGGGTGAAGAAGAGGGTCTGATGTGTCCCTTAGCCAAGCTCTCGGAGATATAATCTTTCATGGCTTGTCTCTCTGGACCCGAAAGATTATATAACCTGGTCTTGGGTAATTTTGCGCCGGGAATAAGGTTAACCGGGCAATCATAAGGACGATGAGGTGGTAACTTCTGACAACCCTTTTCAGAATAAACATCCTTAAAGTCCGAAATAAATGTAGGTAGGGTAGTTATGGAGGCGACTAAGCAATTGCTATTTAAGCAATTTTCTCTGCACTGCTCACTCCACTCCAATATCTCCCTGGCCTGCCAATCCACCACTGGATTGTGCGCTACCAACCAGGGAAGACCCAGCACTACCGGAGTGGGAAGCCCCTCCAGAACATAACCTGAAAGCATCTCGTTATGGTGGTCCCCTACCCGAAGGTGTAAATTATGAACCATGTGCGTGAGGTTTCTCTGAGACAGGGGAGCAGAATCAATAGCGAATATGGGAATGGGTCTCTGTAAAGTACAGAGAGACAAACCCAAAGTGCGGGCAAAATGGGCATCTATCAAATTTACCCCTGCTCCACTGTCTAGAAAGAAAGAAATAGTCTCCGTCTTATCACCAAAAATAATAACCGCTGGCAACACAAATTGCGATGTACGTATGGAGGAAACGTATACCCCCCGGCTGACATCCTCCACACAGCCTGGGGTTAGTAGTTTTTCCGACGGTCTTTTGTTTCTGAGGAAAGAAGGACAGACATTAATGAAATGACCCCTCTCCCCACAAAAAAAACAAACCCCACGCCTACGGCGAGCCTCAGGAGGACGGACCTGACGAGTAGTTCCTCCTAGCTGCATAGGCTCGTCTAAGTCCGTACAGACAAACTGCTGCTTGGGAGGGGTTACCAATTGCTCCGGTTTTTTCAACCTGACCCTAAGGCGTCTATCTATTCGGATAGAAAGGGACATAACCGCATCAAGGGAAAAGGGGGTCTCATATAATGCAAGCGCATCCTTAACCCTTTCGGATAACCCAGAGCAGAACTGACTCCTGAGAGCCGGGTCGTTCCATTAGGTATCCGTAGCCCACCTACGGAATTCAGAGCAATACTCCTCTACCGGCCGCTCTCCTTGTAAGAGTCTCTGTAATCTTGATTCAGCCAGGGCGACTCGGTCAGGGTCATCATATATGAGACCCAAGGCCCCAAAAAACTCATCCACTGACCGAAGAGCCTGGGAATCAGTAGGTAAAGAGAACGCCCAGGACTGCGGATCCCCCTGCAGCAGGGAAATAACAACCCCCACCCGCTGATCTTCATTACCACAGGAGTAAGGGCGCAGTTTAAAATATAACTTACAGGCCTCACGGAATGTCAAAAACTTGTCCCTTCCCCCAGAAAATCTGTCAGGGAGAGGGACCTTGGGTTCCGCAACAACCTGGTTACCAGTAGCAACCGCTGGGCTTGCAGTCAGTTGTAATTGCTGCTGTTGCTGGAGGACCGACGCCTTCAATCCTACCACCTCCAAAGACAGGCCATGAAATTGTTTGGACAGAGCAGCAATTTGATCCATACTGGATTCTAAGTAGGTAAAAAAAAAATATTATTTTTTTTTACCTACACAAAATAATGGCCAGAGATAATGTAATGACCGACGACACGCACAGGGAGGAAAACAGGGAAAGCCCTGCCCAAGGGAGAGGGAAAGGTGGTGACCCCTAACTCACCTTGCGGCTGGCACCTGACTGCCCTGACGTCCCTAGACGGGTTCCTCACCCGTGCGGCGATCGCGTGCCTAAACCCTGGCTTTCCCTAATATGAGCCCTGGATAGTGAACAGGCCGGTGGGATCGCTAGTCCACACCACTATCACTAAGAGGGAAACACCAGGGAGAGGACAGACAAAACATACAAACACATACACCCAGGTGGGCGACCACAATAAACCAAAAAGGTCCAACAGGGATCTGGAGGGTAGCGTACTGGACCAACTACCAGCGAACGCAGCAACACAGCTCCAGAAGGTCAGAATAGATGTCCAGGCAGGAAGCTCTATCTCTGGCAACCAGAGAAGTGTGAGAGAGAAATATAAGGAGGTCTGGGAGTGCTGGACAAGGAACAGCTAAGGAGAAGGAGCTACGGATCCCTGAGTGAGCCAAAAGGGTTTGCTAAGCAAACCCAGAAAGCTACCATAAGGAAAACAGCCCTATCTTAAATAAAGCGTGCAGCCAACCGCTGCGACTTCCTGACCCCGGGTATAACGGAGTCAGGCGTGGTCCTCGACACCCTCGTGACACTGAAACTACGGATACTGGAAGCCTTTGCTAGCATTTCTCCTGCGGTGTTGCTATCAGTGTGTGAAGAGTGGGAGAAGAGGGTTGCATTGACAATCCAACACAATGGGCAGCACATTGAACACATTTTATAAGTGGTCAGAAACTTGTAAATAACTCATGAAAGAATAAAGTTACAAGTTAAAACCAAGCACACCATTGTTTTTCTTGTGAAATTCCCAATAAGTTTGATGTGTCACATGACCCTCTTCCTATTGAAAAAACAAAAGTTGGATTCAAAATGGCCGACTTCAAAATGGCCGCCATGGTCACCACCCATCTTGAAAAGTTTCCCCCCTCACATATACTAATGTGCCACAAACAGGAAGTTAATATCACCAACATTCCCATTTTATTAAGGTGTATCCATATAAATGGCCCACCCTGTATAACAGATTTATTGGAATCGCATTTACAAGTATCACCCGCAATAAATAATAAAATAATTAAACTTTATATCATTCATCAATCATATCTAACACCAACTAGGATGTATAGAATGGGTAGGGTGTCATCTACAGCATGTCCGAGGTGTGGGGAACAGGAGGCAGACTTCTGGCACATGATCTGGAGCTGCAACCTGATAGCCACATTCTGGAGGGAGGTGACGGATCTTCTCTCCTCACTATTGCCAGTTCGGGTACCTTGTACTCCCGAGGTCTGCCTGTTAGTTATAATGAGTGATGATAATTGGGATCACCATACGACAATATTCCTAAGGGAATCCCTGTTTATGGCACGTAAATATATAGCACTGAGATGGTACAGCCCAACACCATGGGGAAATAAATAAAAAATCTGATCCTACCCTACATAGTACTAGTATATAAACATCGCAACAAACCACAAAAATTTGACAAAGTGTGGGGCCTTTAGTGTGGAGCAGCACAAACTATGTATTCGACCTCGAGACTATGACAAGCAATATCAACAGCTCAAAAAGGCATGGCTCAGTGGGTGTAGGGGGAAACCTTAAAGCATCAAAATCATAATATTTTAAATGCCAAAACAAAGAGTGGGTAACATTGCATTGGCTAGTTAGAGGCATCGTTAAAACAGTTACTGTATTATTATTACTCTGCTTCATGTATCATGCAATTTGGACCATAAAGATCTTGGACCTTCCAAGTATACTTTGTATTTGATAACACAAGTGTATGATGATGTTGTATTCCCATTTCAGTTAATAAAGACAGTTTTAAAAAAAATAAAAAATAGGGGGAATAATTGAGGAATAAAAAAATAACTTGAGTCCAGACCTTGAGATGAAGTTCAATGGCAGCTTTACTTGAATAAACGTTTCTCCAAAACGGTTTACAGGCTTTGTCTTGGTTCCAGCAGGCTATAGCATGAAACTGGCAGGCAAACTCCACTCTGCTATATCTGTTTCTCTCTAACTCTGCTGTACTGACAGGCTGGCTGTATAACTCAGCTTCTTCTGTATGCTGCACTTCACTTTGTAGTCTTACTCTAGGTTATGCCAGGGAATTTTCCTCCTGGTTCTTGAGGCTTCAAGCTTTGGCCTCCATGGCCAGCAGAGCTTAAGGTTCTCTGGCTGGCGTGGGCACGTCCAGCAGAGACGTGCCCCTGCACACCCTTCCCCTAGCTAGGAGTAAACTAGACTAACTAACTGGTCCCCACCCTTCCTGCAGGAAGTAGGACTCGCCCAACTCTCTCCAGAGGGGGGGTTAGAATGGAATGGAAAGTTCCATTCTACATAATTACAGCTCTGCCGGGTTTGCTGCCACTTGCTAGTCCTTAAGGACCGAGCTCATTTTCACCTTAAGGACCAGGCCATTTTTTGCAAATCTGACCAGGGTCACTTTATGTGTGAATAACTTAAAAACGCTTTTACTTATCCAGGCCATTCTAAAATTGTTTTTTCGTCACATATTGTACTTCATGACACTGGTAAAATGGAGAAAAAAAAATCATTTTTATCTATAAAAAAAAACAAATTTACCAAATATTTTGAAAAATTCGCAAATTTCCAAGTTTCAATTTCTCTACTTCTATAATACATAGTAATACCTCCAAAAATAGTTATTAATTTACATTCCCCATATGTCTACTTCATGTTTGGATCATTTTGGGAATGCCATTTTATTTTTTAGGGACGTTACAAGGCTTAGAAGTTTAGAAGCAAATCTTGAAATTTTTCAGATATTTTCCAAAACCCACTTTTTAAGGACCAGTACAGGTCTGAAGTCACTTTGTGAGGCTTACATAATAGAAACCACCAAAAATTACCCCATTTTAGAAGCTACACCCCTCAAGGTATTCAAAACGGATCCATTTTTTCCAGTAACAAAGAAAGGGTTAACAGTTAAACAAAACTCAATATTTATTGCCCTGATTCTGTAGTTTATAGAAACACCCCATATGTGGTCGTAAACTACTGTACGGGCACACTGTAGGGCGCAGAAGGAAAGGAACACCATATGGTTTCTGGAAGGCAGATTTTGCTAGACTGGTTTATTTACGCCATGTCCCATTTGAAGCCCCCCTGATGCACCCCTAGAGTAGAAACTCCAAAAAAGTGACCCCATTTTGGAAACTACACCCCTGAAGGTATTCAAAACAGATTTTTACAAACTTAGTTAATCCTTTAGGTGTTCCACAAGAGTTACTGTCAAATGGAGATGAAATTTCCCAATTTAAATTTTTGGGCAAATTTTCAATTTTTATCCATGTTTTCCGCTAACAAAGCAAGGGTTAACAGCCAAACAAAACAATATTTATTGCCGTGATTCTGTAGTTTATAGAAACACCCCAAATGTGGTCGTAAACTATTGTACGGGCACACGGCAGGGCGCAGAAGGAAAGGAACACCATATGGTTTCTGGAAGGCAGATTTTGGTGGACTGGTTTATTTACACCATGTCCCATTTGAAGCCCCCCTGATGCACCCCTTGAGTAGAAATTCAAAAATAGTGACCCTATTTTGGAAACTACACCCCTCAAGGTATTCAAAATTGATTTTACAAACTTTGTTAACCCTTTAGGTGTTCCACAAGAGTTATTGGCAAATGGAGATGACATTTCAGAATTAAAAATTTGGGGCAAATTTTCCATTTTAATCCATTTTTTCCAGTAACTATGCAAGGGTTAACAGCCAAACAAAACTCAATATTTATTGCCCTGATTCTGTAGTTTATAGAAACACCCCATATATGGTCGTAAACTACTGTACGGGCACACGGCAGGGCGCAGAAGGAAAGGAACACCATATGGTTTCTGGAAGGGAGATTTTGCTGGACTGGTTTATTTACACCATGTCCCATTTGAAGCCCCCTGATGCACCCCTAGAGTAGAAACTCCAAATTAGTGACCCTATTTTGGAAACTAAAAACCCTCAAGGTATTCAAAACTGATTTTACAAACTTTGTTAACCCTTTAGGTGTTCCACAAGAGTTATTGGCAAATGGAGATGAAATTTCAGAATTTTAATTTTTGGTCAAATTTTCCATTTTTATCAATTTTTTCCGCTAACAAAGCAAGGGATGACAGCCAAACAAAACTCAATATTTATTGCCCTGAATTTGTAGTTTATAGAAACAAACTAAGAAGACAGGTTGGCATTCGCAGGAGGTGCTCAAACCCACATGCAGTTGTGCATATATATAGGTGAGCAAATCCTGCACTTGTGGCCCGTTGCTAATGGCTATCCCCAGCAAAATGCATACGATGGAGGATGCCCGCGGCGAACCACAAGTACCACAATAGACATCCTACACAAGGTAACAAGTGCGGATGTGATAATTAATATAACAATATAACAAAATAACAAAGATAGGTGCACTCTGCAGTCTCACTAAACCCTCAAACTGATTTTAAAATTGAGAGATTAGTCAACATGTCCTACGGTGTAGAGCATGTCTAAGCCCGGGCACCACGCCAAGGTTTCTCAAGTAGCCCGGGACCTAACACTCTCCTACCTGAGCCGTTTGGGCAATACCAGGAGCCAGTGGGCAAATTACAGGAGCATCAGGCCGACTCACAAACAGCTCACCTAGTTACCTCCAGCATGAAGCCATGCTTGCAATGGGAGGAGGGAGGAGTCTGCAAGTCCCACTCAAGACTGGGTGATATGTCCCAGGCTTTACAGGTGCACCTAGATGTGGCCTGTAAATGGAAAACACGCACATTTAAATTGGAGTTTATACACCTGCAGGATTCTATATATACAAACTAAGAAGACAGGTTGGCATTCGCAGGAGGTGCTCAAACCCACATGCAGTGGTGCATATATATAGGGGAGCAAATCCTGCACTTGTGGCCCGTTGCTAATGGCAATCCCCAGCAAAATGCATACGGTGGAGGATGCCCGCGGCGAACCACAAGTACCACAATAGACATCCTACACAAGGTAACAAGTGCGGATGTGATAATTAATATAACAATATAACAAAATAACAAAGATAGGTGCACTCTGCAGTCTCACTAAACCCTCAAACTGATTTTAAAATTGAGAGATTAGTCAACATGTCCTACGGTGTAGAGCATGTCTAAGCCCGGGCACCACGCCAAGGTTTCTCAAGTAGCCCGGGACCTAACACTCTCCTACCTGAGCCGTTTGGGCAATACCAGGAGCCAGTGGGCAAATTACAGGAGCATCAGGCTGACTCACAAACAGCTCACCTAGTTACCTCCAGCATGAAGCCATGCTTGCAATGGGAGGAGGGAGGAGTCTGCAAGTCCCACTCAAAACTGGCTGATATGTCCCAGGATTTACAGGTGCACCTAGATGTGGCCTGTAAATGGAAAACAGGCACATATAAATTGGAGTTTATACACCTCCAGGATTCTATATATACAAACTAAGAAGACAGGTTGGCATTCGCAGGAGGTGCTGAAACCCACATGCAGTTGTGCATATATATAGGGGACCAAATCCTGCACTTGTGGCCCGTTGCTAATGGCAATCCCCAGCAAAATGCATACGATGGAGGATGCCCGCGGCGAACCACAAGTACCACAATAGACATCCTACACAAGGTAACAAGTGCGGATGTGATAATTAATATAACAATATAACAAAATAACAAAGATAGGTGCACTCTGCAGTCTCACTAAACCCTCAAACTGATTTTAAAATTGAGAGATTAGTCAACATGTCCTACGGTGTAGAGCATGTCTAAGCCCGGGCACCACGCCAAGGTTTCTCAAGTAGCCCGGGACCTAACACTCTCCTACCTGAGCCGTTTGGGCAATACCAGGAGCCAGTGGGCAAATTACAGGAGCATCAGGCAGACTCACAAATCTCTCAATTTTAAAATCAGTTTGAGGGTTTAGTGAGAATGCAGAGTGCACCTATCTTTGTTATTTTGTTATATTGTTAGTTTATAGAAACACCCAATATGTGGTCGTAAACTACTGTACGGGCACACGGCAGGCCGCAGAAAGAAAGAAACACCATATGGTTTCTGGAAGGCAGATTTTGCTGGACTGGTTTATTTACACCATGTCCCATTTGAAGCCCCCCTGATGCACCCCTAGAGTAGAAACTCCCAAAAATTGACCCCATTTTTGAAACTACACCCCTCAAGGTATTCAAAACTGATTTTACAAACTTTGTTAACCCTTTAGGTGTTCCACAAGAGTTATTGGCAAATGGAGATGAAATTTCAGAATTTCAATCTTTTGTCAAATTTTCAATTTTAATCCATTTTTTCCAGTAACAAAGCAAGGGTTAACAGCCAAACAAAACTCAATATTTATTGCCCTGATTCTGTAGTTTATAGAAACACCCCATATGTGGTCGTAAACTACTGTGCGGGCACACGGCAGGGCGCAGAAGGAAAGGAACACCATATGGTTTCTGGAAGGCAGATTTTGCTGGACTGGTTTATTTACACCATGTCCCATTTGAATCCCCCCTGATGCACCCCTAGAGTAGAAACTCCCAAAAAGTTACCCCATTTTGGAAACTACACTCAAGTTATTCAAAACTGATTTTACAAACTTTGTTTACCCTTTAAGTGTTCCATAAGAGTTATTGGCAAATGGAGATGAAATTTCAGAATTTCAATTTTTTGGCAAATTTTCCATTTTAATCCATTTTTTCCAGTAACAAAGCAAGGGTTAACAGCCAAACAAAACTCAATATTTGAAAATTTAAATTAAAAAAATGTCATGCCTTTTCAGAAGTGTAACCAATTATATTTACTTATTTTAGTCATGATAGATATTCATTGCCTTTAAGAGCAATGTTGGTTTATATTCACTATTTTGTATGAATTTTTAATGTAGGCCGAAGTAAGTCCATGGGAAGATTTTTGTGTTGTTCAAAAGAACTAATGTTATTGTAACAATTAATTATATATTTAGGCAGTTGAAATACACATCACACAGAAGTAAAGGCTTCACTATCTTTGCTATCTGAATATAAATTCCACGGTGTGAGAATTGTCTAGATGTTCGTCAAAATATGTATGCATGTATTAAAGTTTGTCTCTTAGCTCTGAGATAAGGACTCCATGGACGCAGCAAGTGCTAATTACATCCCTAGTTTGGTATTTGCTAATGAGCAGAAAGTCTGTGATGTCTATGGACACTTATAATCAACCTTAGTTTTGTATAAGAAAATCAATAAGATATATATATTGGGTTATATTGTTACGTCTTTCTAAGGACAGTTATGTATCTGTTATCATATATGTTTTAGGGACGTATATATTCCTATAATGTATTCAAAACAGCTTAAGTATGGGCTTTGTTAATAAGTATCTGTGAAGATGTGGTACCGTTGGTGTAGAAGAGGAGGCACGGAGAAAACAAAGTTTATTCATATTATTATCAGTCTTATAAGTCAACAATGTGGGAAACATTCAAATGGCGTCTAAGAGTCTGTCTCTAATTGGTAAGAAGTGTTAAATTTATCAGTTAGCTTTGATTTAGGCTTCCAAATACCAGGTGTGTATAGTGAAAATATAGTCAGATTTACATAGTTAACTCTTTGGGGCATGAAGCGTGTGAATTATACAACAGTGCCACCTAGGTATGAGTCGGTAACACTACACCAGTAGCAAAAGTGTATTCTGGGTAGTGTTATGACGTCACCCCCTTTTCAATGTACACGCCCATCCAATAGTGATTGGAAAGTTCCAAACTGGGAAGGTGTGTTTATCTGATAAGTTTTTGGTTAAGAAACCACATACGGAAAAAAAAAGGGGAGAAAAAAAAAGAACAAAGAAAGAAAGGGAGATTCCTGGAAAAACTCTGGATTATCGTGAAAACTCTTGAGAGCAGACTTCCCCGAGACTCTGCACATCACTTGACCCTTGGGTAATGTATATTTTGTTTCATGTAGTATTGGTATAGATTAATTGGCTTGATACTCAGTCAAACCCCGCTTATTGCGGACGGATAGTGTTAGTACCACATCAGTATTAGCAGATTCAGTGAAGATGCATATCACTGAATACAAGATCTGATATTGGTAACAAGAGAGCTTCTCTGTTGGGAATCTTTATATTCCCTAGTTTGATATCAAGCTGATAATTTATAACTTTCATTGCAATACTACTTATACAATCTGAGATTGGTCATCGTTTTGGGCAGAGCAAGGGCTTGTATCTCTCATTTTCATTAGTGAGTATCTGTGTATAATCAATTGATATACAGTATAGACCAAAAGTTTGGACACACCTTCTCATTCAAAGAGTTTTCTTTATTTTCATGACTATGAAGGCATCAAAACTATGAATTAACACATGTGGAATTATATACATAACAAACAAGTGTGAAACAACTGAAAATATGTCATATTCTAGGTTCTTCAAAGTAGCCACCTTTTGCTTTGATTACTGCTTTGCACACTCTTGGCATTCTCTTGATGAGCTTCAAGAGGTAGTCCCCTGAAATGGTTTTCAGTTCACAGGTGTGCCCTGTCAGGTTTAATAAGTGGGATTTCTTGCCTTATAAATGGGGTTGGGACCATCAGTGCCGTTGAGGAGAAGTCAGGTGGATACACAGCTGATAGTCCTACTGATTAGACTGTTAGAATTTGTATTATGGCAAGAAAAAAGCAGCTAAGTAAAGAAAAACTAGTGGCCATCATTACTTTAAGAAATGAAGGTCAGTCAGTCAGCCGAAAAATTGGGAAAACTTTGAAAGTAAGGGCTATTTGACCATGAAGGAGAGTGATGGGGTGCTGCGCCAGATTACCTGGCCTCCACAGTCACCGGACCTGAACCCAATCGAGATGGTTTGGGGTGAGCTGGACCGCAGAGTGAAGGCAAAAGGGCCAACAAGTGCTAAGCATCTCTGGGAACTCCTTCAAGACTGTTGGAAGACCATTTCAGGGGACTACCTCTTGAAGCTCATCAAGAGAATGCCAAGAGTGTGCAAAGCAGTAATCAAAGCAAAAAGGTGGCTACTTTGAAGAACCTACAATATGACATATTTTCAGTTGTTTCACACTTGTTTGTTATGTATATAATTCCACATGTGTTAATTCATAGTTTTGATGCCTTCAGTGTGAATCTACAATTTTCATAGTCATGAAAATAAAGAAAACTCTTTGAATGAGAAGGTGTGTCCAAACTTTTGGTCTGTACTGTATATCTCTCATAATTTTAAGCAGCATTGCATTCTTGTACTGGTTGAATAATAGATTGTGAGACACTGGCCTTGGTGTTAAATTTGTGTTCTGTTGGTGCCATCTAGTGGCAGATTTTGGGTACTACAGTTTTCTTTTTTCATTTATTTATTGTTATTGATTGTATTTAAAATTATTATATAATAAATCATTTATATTTTTGCATAGACGCTTGTACCCTGTTTTACTGATTTCACAAAATAATTAGGTTCTCAATCGAACTCATGGAGGCGGATCAATATCATTCATATCATTTTTCTTTTGATCCGTTTTTTTTATTTTTATATAGAGCATTTGCTTTATATACTTGATAAAAATGAAAAATGAAATTGAAAAATGAACTGGCGGCTCACCTCTAGTCCGGATGGAATCAGGTGCTCACGTATAAGTTTACCCCTATAAACAGTGCAGAGTACCGTATTTTTCGCCCTATAAGACGCACCGGCCCATAAGACGCACTTAGGTTTTTGAGGAGGAAAATAAGAAAAACAATATTTTTAACCAAAAGGTGTTAAAAATATGTGCTAGACACTATTATGGGGGATCTGTGGATGATGCACTGTTATGGGGGGAGCTGTGGATGGCATTATGATGGGGGGTCTGTGGATGGCATTATGATGGTATGGGGATCTGTGGATGGCATTATTATCGTGGGGTGGATCTGTGGATGGCACTGTTATGTGGGGGATCTGTGGATGGCACTGTTATGGGGGAGCTGTGGATGGCATTATGATGAGGGGGTCTGTGGATGGCATTATGTTGGTGTGGGGATCTGTGGATGGCATGATGATGGTGGGGGGGTTCTGTGGATGGAATTATGATGGGGGGATCTGTGGATGGCACTGTTATGGGGTGGTGGATCTGTGGATGACACTGCTATATTTGTCATCCACAGATCCCCCCATAACAGTCCCATCCACAGATCCCCCCATCATAATGCCATCCACAGACCCCCCCATCATTATCCCATTCACAGATTCCTAGGGAGGGACTGTAGTAGGCGAGGAGAGCGGCGGGGCCATGCAGGCACTGTACTCTGGCCCCGCAGCTCAGTATGTACTGTTTTATACGTAGTGTTAATCATCAGATCTAAACTAAATAATAATGATGCGCTCCCCCTGCTCCACGTATGCTTACCGGTACATGTCACGCTCCTGTAGTAAGCACTAGCAGCTAGCAGGCAGGCTGGGCGGCCGTAACTCACTGAGGTCACGGGCCTGCTCCGCCTACTGCATTCATAAAGTAGGCGGAGCAGGCACGTGACCTCCGTGAGTTACGGCCGCCCAGCCTGCCTGCTAGCTGCTAGTGCTTACTACAGGAGCGTGACATATACCGGTAAGCACATGGGGAGCAGGGGGAGCGCATCATTATTATTTAGTTTAGATCTGATGATTAACACTATGTATAATACAGTACATACTGAGCTGCGGGGCCAGGGTACAGTGCCTGAACGGCCCCGCCGCTCTCCCCGCCTACTACAGTCCCTCCTCCCTAATATATCACAGTCTGCGATGCTGCAGCATCGCAGACTGCAATGTAAATTGCCAGCATTCGCCCCATAAGACGCAGGGGCACTTCCCCCCCACTTTTTGGGGGGAAAAAGTGCATCTTATGGGGCGAAAAATACGATATATAAGTATATATAACGGGCACTGAGAACATAGAGAGTTGCATCAAATTGGTAAATTTAATAAAAATAAAACCTTCACATTAAAACATACCATATGTAACTTTAAAAACAAAACTTTTCATATAGGATCACAAAGAATCACAAAGAATCAGATGACTGCTATATCGAGCAAAAAGATCAGATGCTTAATGTATCAAACAAGAGATCGAATAAGTGGTAGAAAAATCGAATAGATGATAAAAAATCTATGAGATTGTAAAATAATCGATAAGATGGTGGAAAAATCGATGAAAAAAGTCATCAGAAACCACATAAATGTATAAAGTCCTCCAGATTATATTCTTAATAGTGGTGTATAAAGTCACTTGAACACTTGTTAGTAAAATATATGACCACTGTTAGCTTGATAGAATTACCATACGAGATTCTTATATGTGAGACTCTAGTGTAGTAGGCCATCATATAGGCAAGAGGCGAGCAGGCATATATAATTAAAGAAGAAAAGTAGTTTCTTTTTATCGTATCTTCACCACCTCCCGATGGTTATTCGACTGGACAGACCGCACGCCTGATCGGCGAAGATTTCTTTTGCTGTGCAAGCAGCGATGATCCACGCTCTATTGGCGCTAAAATCGGAGCTGAGTCAAAACTTCCGAATATTGGTCATGTGTCTGGCGGCGTCTCACGTGGCGTCCCACGTGATTTTTGATACGTCACCTATTTCAAAGTTACAGCGCGCTGTTTCTCATTTATGATTTCTTTTGTTAATTTGCCATACGTGTTTCAAGGTTGCAAACCTCTTCTTCAGTGGCTGTTATGAATCTCTGTATATAGCAGTCCATATTTTATACAATTTTAAGGAGGTGGAGTTGAATCAGTCATTGGTCAAAATTTAACTAGGAGGAGTGGTTTCACCTGTTCCAAAGTGTCGATCTTCTTGTCTCATCAGTTAACATTTAAAACACAAGTGTTAAATTAAAATAACTTTCAAAATGTTACAACGAAGGTATATAGTGCATCAAAAAGTGTACATGCAATATCTATGCGATTCATATACCACCTATATTCTATCGTTATAGACTCAACATATTTAAGAGGGAACGTTTATATTGTTTCCTAGTATATAATATAGTGGGGATTGGTTATTCCAATACAATCTAATGTATTAAGAAAACATTTTACTCATCACCACCACATTATAGTAAAAAATTATGGAGTGTTAGACAGAGAGTTTCCATATCAATTAGGATTGGAATCAGAAATAACGCAAAATCGCGTAAAAACGCATCAAAACTGCATCAAAAGCGCATATGCGTTATTTGGGTAATTTATGTAGAATCTCTATATTATTATTCCAAACTACCCTAAGTTACCCTTCAAGGTACTCTTGGAGAGATAACACAATCAATTCTCTCCAAGAGAGGGTCCTAGGGAACTTTTTCGAAATTTCTTTAAATTTCTTTCGAGACTTCTCGAAGTTTTCTTTCGAGACTTCTCGAAGTTTTTCCCGAAAAATTACTTCGAGAATCCCCTCGAAAAATCTCTCTGGAAAAACTCCTTCGAAGACCTCTAAAGTTTCCAGCTGATCTTCTAGGCAATCTCCAGAGATTTTGACAGTTTTAGCAGTCTTATTTAATCATTAATATCTTAAATATCTTATAGGGGGGAGTGGTTTGCCCAAACAAAGAACACATTCATAGGAAAGATGGTTTTTCAAATAAGGGACCTCTATGCAGAATGAGGCCTGCCCCCCCCCCCTCCCCAGAGGGAGCATCCATGCTGCATCGGAGGAGGGGAACCAGGCCGATTCTCAAAGGAAACCCAAAATTTCCAGTTCTGCATTTAAGCCCTTAGGAATCAGGGAGTCAAACTCATATATTCTTTTAGATCCGAGTCTGGACATAGCAGAGATATGATTCCCTCTGCGCCATGGTCTTTTGACCCTTTCGATGGCTGTAAAAGTCAGGCCCAATGGATCTTGGTTATGTTTATCTCTAAAGTGTCGCGAAAGGGAATGTTGTTCATAGCCCTTTTTGATATTATTAATGTGTTCGGACACTCTTTTCTTAAGACTACGTTTAGTTTGCCCTATATATTGTTTAGGGCATCCACATTGAATCAGGTAGATCACATCTGTAGAATTACATGATAAATGTTCTTTGATATCAATGCGGAATGAGTTAACAGTAGATTGGATACTAGTTGTTTTTTTCGGGAATTTTGTGGTCCTGCAATTTTTGCAGACACCACATTTATAAAATCCCTTCAGGTCCAACCAGTGGGTGTCTTGCTGTGTTTTCAATTTTGTGCATGTGGGCGCAACCTTAAGGCCCAAATTGAGTGCCTTAGTGTATGTAATTTTAGGGGTCGAACTCAAGAAGGGTCCTATTGTCTTGTCAACAAGGAGATGATGCCAATACCTTTTGACAATCCTTTCTACCCTTCTATAGTGACTGTTAAATGGTAGTATAAGACGTATTTGTTCATCGGGCTCTGTCTTGGTTGTTTTTGGTGTAAAGAAAGAACTTCTATTTTCTCCACCTTCTGTAATGATCTATCTATTATTTCTGATGGATATTGTTTAACAAGAAAATGTTCTTTTAGTTTATTGGCCTCAATCTTAAATTGTTCTTGATTGGTACAATTTCTTTTTAAACGTCTAAACTGGCTGGTAGGAATATTCGTCAGCCAGTTAGGCAAATGACAGCTGGAGAACAGTATATAACTGTTCTTCCAGGTGGTTTTTTGATAGGTTTTACATATCAATTTCGAATCCTGTTTCTGTATAGTTATTTCCAACAAATCTTTACTATAGTTTGAACTGAATTTTTAATTTCTATTGTTGTTATTTATTTTAGACAGAAAATGGTGGAGAGCTTCCTCTGGTCAATCCCAAACAAAGACCATATCATCTATATATCTACGCCAGAGCACCAGGCTCATCCCCAGCTCAGGAAGGATGGTCTCATCTTCCCACTGCGACATAAATATATTCGCATAGCTGGGGGCGAACCTGGTGCCTATGGCGGTACCCCTAATTTGGAGATAGAAATCTGAACTGAACCAGAAGTAGTTATGAGACAGTATATAATCAATACTGTCTACCACAAACTGGATCTGTTCTTCCCTCATCACATTATCCATACTCAACTTATTTCAAACTGCATTAATCCCCTGCACGTGATCTATCACAGTGTAGATCGAGCTAACGTCTAGTGTCCCAAGTATCCAACTCTCCTCACAGCAAAGGCTTTCCAGACTGGTTATTATATCTGTGGTGTCCTTTATATAAGAGAAGGATTTCACCACAAAGGGTTGCAATATCTTGTCCACATATTGCGACAAATTAGCTGAAATGGACCCTATTCCAGAAATTATCGGTCTGCCAGGGGGGTTTAGATTGTCCTTGTGGATCTTTGGTAGACAATAAAAGACAGGGATTCTTTTTTGAGTACCCACAATATATGTATGTTCTTGTTCGGTTAGAATCCCATTGTCCAAACCCCCCTGGCAGACATACAGAAGCTCTGTCATAAAGTCCTCTGTCGGGTATTTCTTGAGGTGTCTTTAAGTACTTGTAACGGAACGCCTAGCACCCCGACCGGGTACCTCCGTTGATAGATGCTCCTAGTGCTTCCAGAGGACTCCAAGCACTCCACTTGACACCGTCAGCACTGCAGACCCCACGAACCGCCAAAGCTTGGTGGAGGTCTCGCCATCTCCTACCCACCCTGGACCTAAGACAAGGCTCCAGGCTCCAGTGGGTGAACCTCTCCTAAATGCAGAGAGCAGGAACCATGAACAAGCTCTTACAAGAGCTTATACTCAGGGGAGTATTGTGATATAGCAATCCCCAAGAGTGTAGTTATCCGATTCCCCAAACATGAGCCAAAACTTCATGAAGGTATAAAAACAGGAACTCTCTTTATTTTAACACACAAGCATTTTATACACCTCTTCCAACAAGGTTACCACCCACAGGGTTTTGTAAAAACAGCCAATAACCACGTACAATACATTCAGACACTCCCACACAAAATCCTCTTCTCTGACCGTGATAGAATTACCTCACACTGGGTTGATGCAATCATCACAGGCAGGCGAATACACAATATCCTCTGTCCTGGAGACAACCGAGAAGTAATTCAATTATCTCTCAGGACAAAGGACATCGCCAATACACACAGAGAGACAATGGAACAGACCTCCCTACTCAACGTATACAATGTCCCACCCTTTTCAATACACATAGACATTTAACATCCCAAAATGGCACGAATTAGACCAGGGTTCAAGTTAGTCCAAGTCCTTTGTGAACAAATGAGGCCTGGCTGATGAAAGGGCCCATAATCCTGGGGCAAGAGGCTAGTAGCCAGGCCCCTCCAAAACCCAGTGGCGAGGTTGGTTTCGCCACACATCTCCCCCTCCCAGGGAAGACTAACCAGATACCTGACCTCACGGTCAGTACCTGAGTTAGTCTGGCAGTCCAACCACAACCCAATACTGGACCTGTTGAATTTTGGGGCCTGGCTCTGTTCTGTATGTCCCCAGCTGTTGAGTGGGCATCTGCGACTCCTTGCTTCCTTGTGGTTCTCTAGCTTGGAGCTGTAGGTACTTGGTGGGCAGAGGCCGACTGCGCTCTGCCCAGATGCCAGCTCTTCCGCTGGGGTAGCCTGTGGTAAGTCCGGCTCTGAAGAAGGGGATCGGGGAGGGCAGAGGCCAGCGGCGCTCTGCCCTGATGCCAGCACTTCAGCTGGGGTGCATGGTGCCAACTCCTGCTGGGTAGTAAATGAACGGTTAGGGCAGAGGCCAGCGGCGCTCTGCTCTGATGCCAGCTCTTCTGCTGGAGAGGGGTCAGTGGAGTTTAAAGCCTTACCCACTACCCTCAGTATTGGGCTGGGAGAGAGCTGTGGAGGGGGGCAATCACTTACCCCCTCCTCTGGATACCCCATCTGCCACTGGGGAGAGCGACCAACTGTCTCCTCTCCCTGTAGAGTATACTGCCGCTGGGTAGTGAGACCGGCTGTCTCCACTACCAGTGATTCTGGTTGTTGCAGAGATGAGGGACCGACAATCTCCTCTCCCTGTACTCCCAGTAGCAGTTTGGGATCTGGGCCGCCTGCCCAGCCACCCTGTTGGGACGGTGGAGTGACTACGGTCCCATCTCCACCTGCCGACTGGGGTTCCTCCCAGTACCAGTCTATGAAGTCCCCTACCTCCACAGTTGGTGAGGAAGTAGGGGATACCTCAGCTGTGACTTGCCAGGGGTAGGGCTGCAGGTCTGGGCCTGGTATCCAACTGTCTTGTATCTTGCGCTGGGCTTGAATGGAGCGCAACAACTGTTGATAATCTTGCTCTAGTTCCCACTCCCTTTGGACCAGAAAGGTCAGATCTGCCCTCACCCCACTAGTTGTAGGCCAATTGTGCAAGTCCCACCTGTAGTCAGTAATGTCCCTAAATCTAGACTCTTCTGTGCTCCCAAAGTCAATGTCTTCAAAAGACTCCCACAATAAACCAGGGCAATTATATTCCTCACCTTCGGGCTTGGCGTACTCCTCCATCCATGGAGACTGTCGTACTGTGTCCCACCATAGTGCTTGGTAAGCGTCATCCAGCCAGGTTTCCTGCCATACCAGTGTTTTAAGCTCTGACACCCACTCCATCAATGGTTGCTCTCCCAGTAGAGGTAGTCGCAGCGCCAATCGCATTCGCAATCTCTGCTCCTCACTGGGAAGACTCTCACCCCTCCGACGCTGCACGTCCTCCAGGGCCTGGTGCCATACGCCTTTCCGCTCGGCATCCCTGTAATCTGGGTGATCTTCCTCATGGAATTCTGTGCAGGAACCAACGGCATCCATATTGCTGTAGCCAGGGGCGCTGTACGGATACTAGCGTTGCCCTCAATATTGTAAATCCACGAACGGTGTCTCCGAGCTGCTTCTCCTCACACTAGGACGCCATCCCACTGCTTACCACCAATGTAACGGAATGCCTAGCACCCCGGGATCGGGTACCTCCGTTGATAGTTGCTCCTAGTGCTTCCAGAGGACGCCAAGCACTCCACTTGACACCGTCAGCACTGCAGACCCCACGAACCGCCAAAGCTTGGTGGAGGTCTCGCCGTCTCCTACCCACCCTGGACCTAAGACAAGGCTCCAGGCTCCAGTGGGTGAACCTCTCCTAAATGCAGAGAGCAGGAACCATGAACAAGCTCTTACAAGAGCTTATACTCAGGGGAGTATTGTGATATAGCAATCCCCAAGAGTGTTGTTATCCCATTCCCCAAACATGAGCCAAAACTTCATGAAGGTATAAAAACAGGAACTCTCTTTATTTTAACACACAAGCATTTTATACACATCTTCCAACAAGGTTACCACCCACAGGGTTTTGTAAAAACAGCCAATAACCACGTACAATACACTCAGACACTCCCACACAAAATCCTCCTCTCTGCCCGTGATAGAATTACCTCACACTGGGTTGATGCAATCATCACAGGCAGGCGAATACACAATATCCTCTGTCCTGGAGACAACCGAGAAGTAATTCAATTATCTCTCAGGACAAAGGACATCGCCAATACACACAGAGACAATGGAACAGACCTCCCTACTCAACGTATACAATGTCCCACCCTTTTCAATACACATAGACATTTAACATCCCAAAATGGCACGAATTAGACCAGGGTTCAATTTAGTCCAAGTCCTTTGTGAACAAATGAGGCCTGGCTGATGAAAGGGCCCATAATCCTGGGGCAAGAGGCTAGTAGCCAGGCCCCTCCAAAACCCAGTGGCGAGGTTGGTTTCGCCACAGTACTGTTGTCCAACAATTGTATGATACATTCGAGATTGTATTTATCTACATCTTGTATCACAATTGCACCCCCTTTGTCAGCAGGTCTTATTACTATTTGTTCACTATCTTGTACTTGTTTTGTTGCTCTACTTTCTGCTCCAGATAAATTATTTCTTATAATCCTTTTTAGCTTCCTACGGTCCGATTCCACTCCCTTTTTAAAGGCTGCCATTTCACCACTGATTTCTTGACGTGGGTATTTTTTCGATTTAGGTTTTAAATCTGTATGTGTATATTCAGAATGAAGATAGTTATCCTCCTTTACTATTGCATTTTTCAAATAATACTTTTTTAGACAAATCTTCCTAATGAATTTTTCAATACTTATGTATGTATTGAATTTATCAAGGCGTGTTGTTGGTGTAAACTTCAATCCTTTGTTCAGTAAAATTTTTGGTGCATCTGTCAGTGTATAGTTACTAAGATTAACTATCGAATCTTTTAATGTGGTCGTGCTTTGTGTCTTCTTAAATAATTTACTATGTCGTCCTCTCCGTATCTTTTTGATTGTTGGTACATATGTTGTGTTTTGTGATAGTGATTCTTCTCTGGTTATGTGTGTCTCCATTCTTGTTGGTGATCTTGGTAATAATTCTTTTTGTAGGAATTGGGTTGTGGATTGTATCTGTATGTCTCTCTTTCGTCTCTCTGTCTTAAATTGTAATTGTGCGTTGGAGACCTCATTTCTCGTGTTGACTTGTGTGTTGTTCGATTCGTGCTTGATGGTGAGGGGGAGTCCTGTCTAAAAAAAGAGGATCACTCAATATCTCAAATGTATTGTTAATAGGTATTTCATAGTGATTTTCTTGTGGGTCTTTCTGTGGATTTATTTCTCTGTTCGGCCTTATTCCCACTGGTCGATCTTCTGATATGTTGTCTTTATTACTGTAAATTTTTGGGGGATTATTCGATTGAATATTTTTCGTATTTCTTATTTTTTTTGTTTTTTTTGCAATTATCTCTGATTCCAATTTATCTAAGCTCTTACAAATTCTTGATTGCCAATCCATAAATTCCTAATTTTTAGTATATGTATCTATATTTATTTTTAATCCATTGATCTGTTCCATAGTTTCATCTAGGATTTTTATTCTCCTCTTAATAATCATCTTAATTAAGACTATTGATTGTTTCATCAAAAAAATCACTCTATTCTTTTTGGAATGGTTCATTCACCAGATCGTATGCCGGGCTTTTGCTTAATAGCAATCCCTTTGGGATAAATTTATTCTCTAAATATTGATTTAACGATTTTATTTCCCATTTTTGTCTTAATCTCTTATGTAATAGATGTTCTAATTCCCTAAAGGTGTCCCTTATCAATCAGGTGGATGATTGTTGTGCAATTGTCTCATTATTAGTTTCAAATTCGAAAGTATCTACCTTCGAACATTTCGTTTCGATGCAGCTTCATATGTCCATCTCGGGTTGGGGGAGCTTAGCCAGAAAAAAAGGGGTATAAAATGTGATTGAAAAATGAACTGGCGACTCACCTCCAGTCCGGATGGAATCAGGTGCTCACGTATAAGTTTACCCCTATAAACAGTGCAGAGTATATAAGTGTATATAACGGGCACTCAGAACATAGAGAGTTGCATCAAATTGGTAAATTTAATAAACATAAAACCTTCACATTAAAACATACCATATGTAACTTTAAAAAAAAAACCTTTCCATATAGGATCACAAAGAATCACAAAGAATCAGATGACTGCTATATCGAGCAAAAAGATTGGATGCTTAATGTATCAAACAAGAGATCGAATAAGTGGTAGAAAAATCAAATAGATGATAAAAAAATCGATGAGATTGTAAAGCAATCGATAAGATGGTGGAAAAATCGATGAAAAAAGTTATCAGAAACCACATAAATGTATAAAGTCCTCCAGATTATATTCTTAATAGTGGTGTATAAAGTCACTTGAACACTTGTTAGTAAAATATATGACCACAGTTAGCTTGATAGAATTACCATACGAGATTCTTATATGTGAGACTCTAGTCTTTTAACTAGGAGGAGTGGTTTCACCTGTTCCAAAGTGTCGATCTTCTTGTCTCATCAGTCAACATTTAAAACACAAGTGTTAAATTAAAATAACTTTCAAAATGTTACAACGAAGGTATATGGTGCATCAAAAAGTGTACATGCAATATCTATGCGATTCATATACCACCTATATTCCATTGTTATAACATATTTAAGGGGGAACATTCATATTGTTTCCTAGTATATAATATAGTGGGGATTGGTTATTCCAATACAATCTATTGTTTCAAGAAAAATTATATAAGAAAATTATATATAGAAAAATTATGTATAGGAAAGTTTCTTTCGAATCATTCCTCAAAAGGGATGTATCTCAAAACAGTTTACTCATCACCACCACATTATAGTAAAAAATGATGGAATGTTAGACAGAGAGTTTCCATATCAATTAAGATTGGGATTGGAATCAGAAATAACGCAAAATCGGGTAAAACCGCATCAAAACCGCATATGCGTTATTTGGGTAATTTATGTAGAAACTCTATATTATCATTCCAAACTACCCTAAGTTACCCTTCAAGGTAGTCTTGGAGAGATAACACAATCAATTCTCTCCAAGAGAGGGTCCTAGGGAATTTGAAATTTCTTTAAATTTCTTTCGAGACTTCTCGAAGTTTTCTTTCGAGACCTCTGAAAGTTTTTCCCGAAAAATTACTTCGAGAATCCCCTAGAAAAATCTCTCTGGAAAAACTTATTCTAAAAATTTCCTCGAAAGGTTCTTTTGAGAAGATCTCTCAGATGTTTTTTTTGAAAGAATTTTTCGGAAGACCTCTAAAGTTTCCAGCTGATCTTCTAGTCAATCTCCAGAGATTTTGACAGTTTTAGCAGTCTTGTTTCATCATGAATATCTTAAATATCTTATAAAGGAGAGTAGTTTGCCCAAAGAGAGAACACATCCATAGGAAAGATGGTTTGTCAAATAAGGGACCTCTATGCAGAATGAGTTTTGTTTGGCTGTTAACCCTTGCTTTGTTACTGAAAAAAATGGATTAAAATGGAAAATTTTCCCAAAAATTGAAATTCTGAAATGTCATCTCCATTTGCCAATAATGCTTGTGGAACACCTAAAGGGTTAACAAAGTTTGTAAAATCAGTTTTGAGGGGTGTAGTTTCCAAAATGGGGTCACTTTTTTTGGAGTTTCTACTCTAGGGGTGCATCAGGGGGGCTTCAAATGGGACATGGTGTAAATAAACCAGTCCAGCAAAATCTGCCTTCCAGAAACCATATGGTGTTCCTTTCATCCTGCGCCCTGCCGTGTGACCGTACAGTAGTTTACGACCACATATGGGGTGTTTCTATAAGCTGCAGAATCAGGGCAATAATATAGAGTTTTGTTTGGCTGTTAAACCTTGCTTTGTTACTGGAAAAAATAGATAAAAATGGAAAATTTGGCAAAAATTTTAATTCTGAAATGTCATCTCAATTTGCCAATAACTCTTGTGGAACACCTAAAGGGTTAACAAAGTTAGTAAAATCAGTTTTGAATAACTTGAGGGGTGTAGTTTCCAAAATGGGGTCACTTTTTTGGAGTTTCTACTCTAGGGGTGCAATAGGGGGGATTCAAATGGGACATGGTGTAAATAAACCAGTCCAGCAAAATCTGCCTTCCAGAAACCATATGGTGTTCCTTTCCTTCTGCGCCCTGCCGTGTGCCCGTACAGTAGTTTTCGACCACATATGGGGTGTTTCTATAAACTACAGAATCAGAGCAATAAATATTGAGTTTTGTTTAACTGTTAACCCTTGCTTTGTCACTGGAAAAAATGGATTAAAATGGAAAATCTGCCAAATAATTGAAATTCGGAAATTTCATCTCCATTTGCCAATAACTCTTGTGGAACACCAAAAGGGTTAACAAAGTTTGTAAAATCAGTTTTAAATACCTTGAGGGGTATAGTTTCCAAAATGGGGTCACTCTTTTGGAGTTTCTACTCTAGGGGTGCATCAGGGGGGCTTCAAATGGGACATGGTGTAAATAAGCCAGTCCAGCAAAATCTGCCTTTCAGAAACTTGTTGTGTTCCTTTCCTTCTGCGGCCTGCCGTGTGCCCATACAGTAGTTTACAACCACATATGGGGTTTTTCTATAAACTACAGTTTTGTTTAACTGTTAACCCTTGCTTTGTTACTGGAAAAAATGGATGAAAATGGAAAATTTGACAAAAATTTGCTGTTTTGGCACAGTTTTTATCCTTGAGGGGTGTAGTTTCTTAGATGGCGTCACTTTTATGGAGTTTCTACTCTAGGGGTGCATCAGGGGAGCTTCAAATGGTACATGGTGTCAAAAAAACAGTCCAGCAAAATCTTCCTTCCAAAAACTGTTAACCCTTGCTTTCTTAATGGAAAAAATTGATTAAAATGGAAAATTTGACAAAAATTTGCTGTTTTGGCACAGTTTTTATTTGTATTTTTTGACTGTGTTCATTTGAGGGGTTAGGTCATGTGTTATTTTTATTGAGCAGATTGTTACGGACACGGAAATACTTAATATGTCTACTTTTTTAAATGTATTTAGGTTTTACACTATAATATCCTTTTTTTAAACAAAAACAAAAAAAAACATTTTAGTATCTCCATAGTCTGAAAGTCATTTTTTTTTGTTTTTTTTAGCCGATTGTCTTGAGTGGGGGCTCATTTTTTGCACGATGAGAGGACAGTTTTATTGGCACTATTTTGGGGTGCATATGACTTTTTGATCGCTTGCTATTACTTTTTTTGTGATGTAAGGTGACAAAAAAATGGCATTTTTTTACACTGTTTTTATTTTATTTTTTTGACTGTGTTAAACTGAGGGGTTAGGTCATGTGGTATTTTTATAGTTCAGGTTCTTGTGGACACGGCGATACCTAATATGTATACTTTATTTTATTTATTTTAGTTTTACAAAATAATATAATTTTTGGCCACAGACAATGGGCAATTGTCTGGTGCCAAATAGAATTCAAATTGAGGGAGGGGATTATAAATTTAAAACTCCATGGAAGTGGGGTACTCCCTGAACCAACCGTCAATGCAGAGGCCTGGATGATCGGGGCACCTGTCACACTGAGTGGTGGTGTCCTTCCGTATCCCCCTCCTGTAACACACTCTGCACCTTTTTTTGGGAACTTCATTCCAGTATGGGGAACCACACCTGGAAAGTGTTGGCCAGGGTCGATCCGGGCGCTTCCAGTTCCCGAAGTACTCCGGCCTGCTCTTTCCCGGTCAGAAAATATCAGGGCCTTGAGGACTGCCTCATAGAACTGCAGGAATTTCTCTGTGTTGCCAGCGCTCCGGGACAGCACAAAAGAGTTGTACAAGGCAACCTGTACCAAGTAGACCACAACTTTTTTGTACAATGCCCGGGTTTTGCGCATGGCGTTATATGGCTTGAGGACTTGATCAGAGAGATCAACTCCTCCCATATACCGATTGTAGTCTACGATACAATCAGGCTTGAGGACCGTTGCCGCGGTACCTCGCACAGGGACAGGGGTGATGCTGTTACTGTGAATTGTGGACAGTACAAGGACATCCCTCTTGTTCTTATATCTGACCAGCAACAGGTTTCCACTGGTAAGGGCACGGGTCTCACCCTTGGGGATAGGTACCTGGAGGGGGTGGGTATTGAGGCCGCTTTGATTTTTCCACACGGTCCCACAACCGGACGTGGATCTGGCGGTGAGGGACTGGAACAAGGGGATACTAGTATAAAAGTTATCCACGTACAGGTGGTAACCCTTATCTAGCAGTGGGTGCATAAGGTCCCACATAAATTTTCCGCTAACACCCAGAGTGGGGGGACATTCTGTGGGTTCAATACGGGAATCTCGCCCCTTGTACACACAAAACTTGTAAGTGTATCCTGAGGTACTCTCACAAAGTTTGTACAGATCACGCCATACCTCGCCCGCTTAGAGGGAAAATACTGGCGGAATATGAGTCTCCCCTTGAAAGCAATGAGAGACTCATCAACAGCGACCTCCCTTCCAGGTACATAGGCCTCCAAAAATTTGGCCCTAAAGTGATCGATGACCGGCCTGATTTTGTACAGACGTTCATAGGCAAGATCTCCCCGGGGGGGGGGGGGGGGGGACATGCTGCATTATCTGCATAATGCAGGCATTTCCGAATGGCCTTAAAACGGGAATGTGTCATGGCCATACAGTACAGTGGGGTCTGGTAGAGGATGTCCCCACTCCAGTACTGCCTGACACAGTTTTTTTTTTTACTAGGCCCATGTGCAGCACGAGGCCCCAAAACGTCCTCATCTCGGCTGCAGTGACTATAGTCCAGCCACCGGACCTAGCCAAAAAGGAGCCTGGGTGTTGAGCAATGAACTGTTGGACGAACAAGTTCATTTGCTCCACCATCAGATTTACAAAGTGGTCACTGAAAAAAAAAAAAAAAAAGTCATATTCAATGAAGCCCACTGTGCGAATCTGGATTCCTGGTTGGCCAACAAAGTCAGGAATCACGGGCTCAAAATCCTCGGGTACACAAGACAAGTTCACCGGTAGCGGGCTCAGGTGGACTTATCTGGTGGGCCAGAAAACTAGTACGAGCCCCAGGGCTGCTCATACTAGTGTGGGCCACAGGGTCCCTGGCATGGGGGCCCCCTGGCTCCGCCTGGCGGCATCTCCACCGCCTTGGGGGCTCATCATCACTAGATGATGAGGAGGACGCGGATGACAAGAGGAAAGTGGGGTCATCCTCGTCCTCACTGGGGCTCTTGGAGTCGGAGACAAGCAGGGCGTATGCCTCCTTGGCCGAGAACGTCTGGCAGGCCATAGGGAAGTGTGTGCGTGTGTGTAAAAATGTATTTAGTGTGCATGTGTGTGTGTGGGGACGGGTGTTCACATTCACTTATAAACCTAAAAGAAAAAAAATATGAAACAAAATAAAAAAATTAAAGCCCCAAAAATTTTAATTTTTTTAAAAATATTCTAATTCGCTGATCAGCGGTCCGAAGCTGATCAGCGGTGGGGTGGGCGATGCGCTAACAGTGACCGGATGCTAAGACTGCCTGCCACAGTCAGCGCACGCACAAAAAAATGTGTGTGTGTAAGGGGGGGGGGCAAGCTGCAGCACCCCTGGGGGATCTAGGGTCGCACAGCTGAGTGTGCTGTGGACCCCAGACACCCGATCAAGGTGAAGCCCAAAAAAAAAACTTTTTTTTCTTCCCTAAAACTATCCCTCAGTCTCCCTGCCTAATCTAACCTTTCCCTAAACTTGTCCCTGCAAACTTTTAAGTGCCAGATGGCACTATGGTGGCTCACGTGGGGGTTCTGGGCTCAGAGGTGGATGGACGGGCTCCTCTCTCCTGGCTCCACGGCAGCACTGGGGAGGAGGAGAGCAGAGCTGGGGGAAGTTAACCTCCGCCCGTCCAGCCAATAGAATGTGATCCTGAGAGGTGATGTCACCGCCACCTCTCAGGATCTAAGGTTGGTGATTGGTGGTGTATTATCACACCACCGATCACCATCCTATTCTGGGTTATCGGGTCACCGGACACCCGAATGACCCGGAAACGCAGCAAACTGCACGTCTGAATTGACCTGTGGTTTGCTGCGATCGCCGATACACAGGACCCCCCTCGGCATTGTCACAGAGTGCCTGCTGAATGATTTCAGCAAGCACTCTGTTCCGATCACCGCCCGCTGCGCGGCGGGGATCGGAAATACACAGGGCGTTTGGGTTAGGTGTTGTGTAGATTGTATTATTTTCCCTTATAACATGGTTATAAGGGAAAATAATAGCATTCTTAATACAGAATGCTTAGTAAAATAGGGCTGGAGGGGTTAAAAAAAAAATAATAATAATTTAACTCACCTTAATCCACTTGTTAGCGCAGCCCGGCTTCTCTTCTTTCTTCTTTCTTCAGGACCTGGGTAAAGGACCTTCAATGACATCACTGCGCTCATCACATGGTCCATCACATGATCCATCCCCATGGTAATAATAATATGCAATTCTGTACAAGTTACAATTAATTTGGACCTTCACACTGGCACTGGTAATACCACTCTCATGGCCACATCTTGCCATCCCCGCATGTAGTGCATAATGTCCCTAAGGGAGAGTTTATTCGGGCCAAACTAAACTGCTCTAGAGATGATACATTTAAAAAGGAGATGGAGGTTGTGGCCAATAGACTTACAGAATGAAAATATTCCCCTTGGACCCTTAACCGTGCAAAGGCAAATGTATTTACTAAGTATAGAGAAAGTCTGTTTTTTCCGGAGGCCGCGCGATCCGACAATAAAATACATCAGAATAAGTGTTATGATAAGACTGCACAATGTATTCCTTTATTTGTCACCCATTATGGTATTGAATTTCCGCAGATTTGTCGCATTGTCAGAAGGCAATTATCTGTCCTTAATTATGACGAGCAATGGTCTGACATCACCTATGGTGGTGTCAAATGCATTGCTCGCCCTGCGCCAACCATAGCGCAAAAGATTAGTCCCCGTCTTTTTTCTGACAGCGACAAAAATACTAATAATAAGTTTACCTGGTTGAGACATAAGGGTACTTTTAAATGCGGTCATCGTATTTGTACATGTTGCAATTTTATACAAATGGGCTCCTCAATATATTCTACAATTCTACAATATATTCTACAATGGGTAGACAATTTGGCAGGATGTGATATTAATGGAGAATTGACAGTTAAAATGTGAAACAGAATGTTATAGAGAAAGTGTGGCCCCGGACAGCAGGTTGCCCGGCTGGCAACAGGGATAAAAAAAATCTGTAAGAATCTGTAAGAATCTGTAAAGATAGAGCTTACAGACTGTGGACATCAGAACTCCTGTGATGGTGAAGGGGGGGCTCTGGTGAGTAAGAAAACAGAGCAGTGTCAGGAAGTTAATTGATGGCACTAGCAAGAAAGAAAGTGCTTCAGTGTCTGCAATCAGAAAGGCGCTTGTGTTAAATGTTCAGAAATGAACTGGTTAAGTTTTGTTGCCCTAATGATATGTGTGTGTTTAAATAGGGACGATCCATAGCCCTAGCATTAGAATTTAGAGCAGTAAAAGATGGTCAGTTAATGGATAAGTATTGTTTGGTGCAGTATCTGTAAAAAGTTTGAGGAATATTTAAGTTGAACGTTCTGTGATGGACGGATTCACTTCCCCTGCCTTAAACAAAGAAACATTCTTGAGATAAGAGACGCAAGGCAAAGGAAATGCGGGAAGGGAATCATGTAGAGTAAGTGACGATGTGTGCAACACTAACCTAAGACCACATGGCATATAAGATGATTTGGGTTTAACAAAATTACTGTATGATTATAACATGTATATTGTCTTCTTATAAGAGTTGATTAATCACAGAGTGAAGACCAGAAGACATTGGAAAATGCAGCATAACAGCGACAGACCATTAGCAATTCTGGGTGTGGTGTGGCTATCTGTTTCCAGGAAAGCTGTGTTTGTCTGTGCTGCAAGTTTTGGAATGCAACAAAGAAAGCTGTGTGACTGGGTTGGAAGACAAATGATTCAGTGGAATGTGAATGGTTGTGGTTTTGAGTTGTAGTGGAGTTAAAAATGTGTGAAGACTGAGGGATGTTTTTAGCAGAACTGTGTATGCAATTCAGTTTTTATGTATGAGGGCGTGGTTATGAGCTTTTTGTGAAAATGAGTACATGAAAATGTGAATGCGTATGGAGTACGGTATTTGTTTTCATATAATATGCGCATTGAGAATTTTATTTTATTTTTCTTGGAAGTTTTTAGTTTTTATTGGTGCCAACAGCATTGATCAAGCTGTACATTTTTTTTTAAATTGAAGTCAATGAAAAGTTTTTATGGGCCCTTTGTGTGTTCATGTCTGTATTGTCAGATCTGTTTGTTTCAATGTTTGAAGTTATGTAACACTTCTAAGATACTTATACTATATATATATATATATATAAGAGTTAATCCAAGCTTGTAACCTTCTGTTCCCTGAACAGTATTTATTTTAAGTGTACTTATATCTATCTGTAGTGATATGGGCTCCCAGAGTCTCTTATAATCATCTTAGGCTCCCTGAGCCGTTATCTACTGTGTCCCTGACACAGCGATCTACCGAAGTCTTAAGTAGATGGTTCAACTTACTTGGGTCGAGACATAGCCAGTGCCCTCGGATCAGACGGTGGACAAAAATTGATGTCGTTCACACCGGACCCGAGGATGGCCCTCTCGATCAGAGCTCTGTTCTTATGGGCAGCTGGGACACTAATGACGGACAGAAGGAGGACCACAGAGTCCGACTAAAAGGGGTGGACTTAGATGACAGAGTGGGAGGAAGGAGAGTCTGAGCCTTCTATGTGAATTAATGGGGTTTTGACAAAACCTTTCAAAACTGACTCACTACCACTCGAGACCATGGACAGGGAATACATCACAGATCATGTATTTAGCATTATACTAGATTGCCCAGTCAGCCTGTTAGGGAGAGATTTGTTCATTAAGCTTGACTTGCAAGTATCAGCAAAGAATCAGGGCATAAGAGTACACTCAGATCTCATTCCAATCTCTACACCAGTGCCACTGATTCTTGCAAACATACAGGACCACCCAGAACTTAACAACATTAACCCTGCATTATGGTCTTCATATGAATATGACACAGGATTCATAGATTGCACACCTTACAAAGCTACTGTGAAACCAGATGTCATCTCAGTATATCAGAAACAATACCCGTTGTCAAAAGAGAAACTTGATGGACTTAGGCCAATGATAGAAGAATTCCTACAAAAGGGAATCCTGGAAGAGGTGATTTCACCCTACAGCACGCCCGTGAATCCAGTGACAAAGGCAGATGCTACTACCCGCTTTGTACAGGATTTAAGGGCCATCAACAACATCATTGTGCCTATAGACCCTGTTGTACCTGATGTCACTCAATTATTATCTGCCAGCAGACGCTGTTTGGTTCAGTGTGATAGATCTGAAAAATGCATTCTTTTCTATCCCAGTTGATAAGATAACCAGACTACTTTTTGCTTTTTCCTTTGAGGGACGTCAACTGACCTGGTGCAGAATGCCCCAGGGATATGCTGATTCACCTGTAGTGCACAGCATAGTCCTACAAGCCACATTAGAACCATGGTACTCCCCCCCAAGGTTCTGTGCTGCTGCAATATGTCGATGATCTGTTACTGTGTAGCATGTCAGCGGAGGCTAGCATTCAGGATGGTTTATCACTGTTATAATGATTGTCAGGATTGTCAATGGTGTAAAATGTAGGTTGAATACTTGGGCTTTGTCCTCACAAAAGGTGAAAGGAGAATCAGCATAGAAAGAGTCCAGTCTATTGCGGGTCTGGTCACCCCGCACACCAAGAAAGAAATGTTATCTTTCCTTGGGATGATAAACTACTGTAGACAATGGATTCATGATTGCTCCTATTATGACAATGTTTGGAGGCAAACTACTCTGGACGAAAATCCAGATTTGATTAAATGGTCTTCTGAAATGTACAATGCATTTGATTATCTGAAATGTTCACTCATGTCGAGTCCAGGGCTGGGCCTCCCTGACTATAATATGCCCTTCCACATGTTTGCACGCCAAAATTGTAAAACCATGGCGGTTGTACTGAAGAAAACGGAGGCAAGTTGCGTCCTTGTGTATCAAAGGTAATGCCCACCCCTGTTCAAGGGATGCAGGCATGTCTGTGTTCTCTTGCAGCCTGTGCTATGATGGTAGAGTTGGCAACTCCTTTCACAATGTGACATTACACCATTTTGCATACCACTCATGATGTTGTAGGCCTACTCAAGGGCATCCACACTCAACACAGCAGGCAGCTGAGTTCATTGCACTCACTAGAGCATGTATTCTACATGCTAGCAGACCTGTCACCATCTATACTGAGAGTAGGTACGCACATGGGGTAGTGTGGGACCATGGTATTATTTCGCAGAGGAGAGGATTCACGGCAGCAGATGGTAAGGATCATGTCTCACAGGGCAATGCGCTGGCAGATAAGGTGGCGAAACGAGTGGCCAAATGCAACCCCACAGGTCCGTGTAACCATTGGTAGATGCCATGTCTGGCACCTCCAACCCCTGAGATGTCGCAAATACTTACTGATTTTCAAAGGTATGCCACTGAACAGGAACAGCAAGACTTGCAGTTGCAGAAGTATTGCAGAAAAATCCTAAGACAGGATTAGTCTGCGAAGAGGGGAAGCTATGCATTCCCCAACACAGTGTTTCCATCTTAATAGCACATTTCCACGGAGTAGGACATAACAGCATTGGGATACTCATGGGGAGGCCTTTACCCCACCCCCTGGGCCCAATGATAGTGCAGGGAGGAGACCTTGATTTATTAAGGGAAGACTTTGTCACCAAATTGATACAGGTACTTAACAAAACTGAGGAAAAAGTTGCTTGTAAGTCTCCCTCTCTTCCACAGGAACCCACCCACCCATACAGGGTGGGGGATGAGGTGGTGGTCGAAACACTGAAGAAAGGAAGAGCTCAAGGTGATTTCGTATATGGCCCACCTTATTCCGCGGTTGCAGTAACCAGAACATCTGTGCTGACTGAACAATCTCCAATTTGGATCCACGCCACCCGAGTGAAGCTTGTGAGAGAAAGAGAGGAGGCAGGATCGGAGGCAGACAGCCTTGGCCTTGAAGAAGGACAGGAGGTACTAACGGGGGCAGACAGCCCTGACCGCCAACGAGGCCCAGAGGTACTAAAGGAGGCAGACAGCCTTGACCCCCAACGAGATGACGCAGTCGGGAAATTCCTCGAGATGGCTGAGATGCAGTGCCTTGATAACTGTCATTTTGTGTCTCCTACTCACTGTCCCACGGCTGTGGAACAGACAGACATACCTGAAAATGGAATGCAGGGGGGAAGACAATCTGTGGAAGACGAAGGAGAACTTATGGCTGTACCTGGCCAAAACTCTGAACTTAACTGATTTCTGTCTACGAACCACTTTATCCGAATCTAACATTTTGGAGACATGTCTGGTAGCAGTCCCCACCCCAGTAGATATATGGACGGGGCTCCTACGTTCGCAATGGAATGACACTGATTTGCAGGATCATGATGTTAAATATGGATATGTAAATCCTTATCATGCTTGTTATAACTGTTCTACATATGAGACTTTGCAAAGTAACATAATAAGAATAATTACAGGTCTTGTTACAGCAGCAGAAATATGTTACAAGTTCTCCTGCGATGAGAAACTATTGCCTCTCTGCATGCAAGCAAATATGCAGAACAAGACTAAGCCAAATATTTGCAATAGAAATATAAGTAGCTGCAAAAAGATAGTATCAGGAAAGAATATGCAATGTAACATTACAAAAACAGTACCATCCCTAGACAAACATGTACCTCTACCAACAGGATGGGTATTGGCCTGTGGAAATACTAGTTACACATACACACCGGCCAATATTACAGAGGGACCCTGTACAATAGCTAGGTTGACATTAACAATGATACCACTAGTCCCAGCAATGTAGACGCGACACACGAGAGACACTTCTCTACAGCTACCAGAAAATTGTGACTATAATGTGAATCTCCTCTCTAGAGCAGAATACATGAGTACCAGGGTTGGCCATATATAACCACAGGACAATATCAAAACTTGCCTGTTTTATGGTAAAGCAGATAAATGTCACTAGTGCAATTCTGCAAGATATACTGCTGGATATACAATCATATAAAAAAAGCTATCTTGCAGAATAGGGCAACTATTGACTATTTATTGCTTCAACATGGTGTAGGATGCCCAGCGTTTGCAGGGATGTGTTGTTTCAATTTATTAGATCACTCCCGTGGAATAAAAGATAAAATAGGCCAACTAGAAGAGATGATAAAACATATAAAACAAAATGTTGACCAAGGATGGTGGGACTGGCTTTTTGGCTGGATACCTGACTTTGGTCAAATAAGATATGTTTTAGGAGTGGCACTTTCCGTGGTCGCTGCAATAGTGGGTCTCTGTTGTTGTCTACAGTGTGTGCCCTCCCTTCTTGCCATATGTCAAAAAGTGGCCGAAAGAGGGGTACACTCAACATTCCTCTATACTCCGGTAGAGGTAGGAGAGGCAAACATAACCTCAACAAAGCCTGAGGATTATACTCCTGAAGGGTATATGGAATATCTAAAGGCTTACAAGCAAACTAAGGGAGAAAAGAGAAAGAACCATATAGTATAAGATATATAAGGTTCTAAGAGGGGATTGAAGGGACATACAGTACAGACCAAAAGTTTGGACACACCTTCTCATTCAAAGAGTTTTCTTTATTTTCATGACTATGAAAATTGTAGATTCACACTGAAGGCATCAAAACTATGAATGAACACATGTGGAATTATATACATAACAAACAAGTGTGAAACAACTGAAAATATGTCATATTCTAGGTTCTTCAAAGTAGCCACCTTTTGCTTTGATTACTGCTTTGCACACTCTTGGCATTCTCTTGATGAGCTTCAAGAGGTAGTCCCCTGAAATGGTTTTCACTTCACAGGTGTGCCCTGTCAGGTTTAATAAGTGGGATTTCTTGCCTTATAAATGGGGTTGGGACCATCAGTTCCGTTGAGGAGAAGTCAGGTGGATACACAGCTGATAGTCCTACTGAATAGACTGTTAGAATTTGTATTATGGCAAGAAAAAAGCAGCTAAGTAAAGAAAAACGAGTGGCCATCATTACTTTAGGAAATGAAGGTCAGTCAGTCAGCCGAAAAATTGGGAAAACTTTGAAAGTAAGGGCTATTTGACCATGAAAGAGAGTGATGGGGTGCTGCGCCAGATGACCTGGCCTCCACAGTCACCGGACCTGAACCTAATCGAGATGGTTTGGGGTGAGCTGGACCGCAGAGTGAAGGCAAAAGGGCCAACAAGTGCTAAGCATCTCTGGGAACTCCTTCAAGATTGTTGGAAAACCATTTCAGGGGACTACCTCTTGAAGCTCATCAAAAGAATGCCAAGAGTGTGCAAAGCAGTAATCAAAGCAAAAGGTGGCTACTTTGAAGAACCTAGAATATGACATATTTTCAGTTGTTTCACAGTTGTTTGTTATGTATATAATTCCACAGGTGTTAATTCATAGTTTTGATGCATTCTTAGTCATGAAAATAAAGAAAACTCTTTGAATGAGAAGGTGTGTCCAAACTTTTGGTCTGTACTGTATGTAACTCCATTTTGTCTGCCTTAACAATGTGTATTGTGATAATAAGTGTATTGCATCTAGTTCATGCACTGTTTCAAGTTCCCCTCTGTGGAATTTGAGATATTTCCTCTTTCCTTGGACAGTTTCTAGAAGACCCTTAAAATTCCTTAGTTTACACAGTCATACCTTATATGGTCATCCTGGCTTAAAGCATAATAAGCACATATGTGTCTACACCTGATTGGTTAATACTGTTACTATGAGTCATCTATTATGTTAATGCAAGGCTTATGTGTAACTACATTATAGGTTAAGCAAATGCTATCATATGATTGGATGTCAAGGAAGCTCAACCCCCCCTATATTAAGTGTTTGCCAACTGTTAATAAATCAGAGTGAATTGGAACAAGACACGTGTTTGGTGTTAAATCTGATTTCACCCTACTGGCGCCAGAAAAGACTTAATTCAAGCTTACCACCGAAAGTCTGGTGTCAGGGACACCATAGGCAAAGAGTCCAAATTGCCTAAGAGTTGCCACTTGTTTCACTGAAGTCAGAATGCTGCGTTTCTTCCATAATTTTAGATAAATAGACAGACATAGATAGATAGATAGATAGATAGATAGATAGATAGATAGATAGATAGATAGATAGGAGATAGATAGATAGATAGATAGATAGATAGATAGATATGAAATATAAAAAAAATAATAAAACACAAGCGGCACAGCAGGAGCAATGTGAATGACACTGTGCCAGCAGCTGTGGAAGAGATCCAGCATCCAAGTAAATAGAAAAGAAAATTCCACACTGCTCCCAAAAGTTGTTCAATGAGACGTTTTAGTCCTCTTACCAGGACTTTTCTCAAGCAGTATTCTTATAATGCCTCTTTCACACTACCGTTTTTTTTTTTCGTTTTGCAGGCTGTCTTTTGCGGTCCGTATACGGTCCGTGTACGGAACAATTGATTTCAATGGGTCCGCAAAAAAACTGAATGTACTCCCTATGCATTCCGTTTCCGTGTTTCCGTATCTCCGTTCCGTGCAAAGATAGAACATGTCCTATATTTGGCCGCAAATCACGTTCCGTGGCTCCATTAAAGTCAATGGGTCCACAAAAAAAACGGAATGCATACGGAAATGCATCCGTATGTCTTCCGTATCCGTTCTATTTTTTGCGGAACCATCTATTGAAAATGTTATGCCCAGCCCAATTTGCTCTATGTAATTACTGTATACTGTATATGCCATACGGAAAAACGGAACGGAAAACGGAAACACAACGGAAACAAAAAACGGAACAACAGATCCGTGAAAAACGGACCGCAAAACACTGGAATAGCCATACGGTAGTGTGTAAGAGGCCTAAAGCTTGAGAAAAGTCCTGGTAAAAGGACTAAAACGTTGCATTGAACAACTTTTGGGAGCAGGGTGGAATTTTATTTTCTAGATAGATAGATAGGAGATAGATAGGAGATAGATAGATAGATCTGAGTTAGATAAATAGATAGATATGAGAAATACAGAAGATAAAGATATATGGGTAGATAGAGGACGCAGAAATAAAGATATTTGTGAGATAGACAAGCATTAGATACATTATAAATATTACATTACAGTTAGACAACTGTGTTCCAGGCAGCAAATAGTAAAAATAAATAAAAATGCTACAGTTGGGGGATGGGGGGTTTGCAGTGGACAGGTCCTGTATATTCTCTGCAGGCTATCTTCCCTCATGTTAGTCCAGGGTCTGGACTATCCAGCTTTACCTATCAGGTTATGTCTGCCAACAAGTAGCCCTTGTCATTTATTGCAGCACAGACAGGAGAGAGGGGACGACAGCAAATATGTCAGGTCATTAGAAGGTGACATTCTGAACTCACCAGTAAACCTCGGGAGCAGAGGAGGCCATTACATTCACAGTGCAGGGCCTCCAGTGAGAGAGAGAGGAGGGGGCGGGGCCAAGGTCTGTCTGACTACTGTGGAGTCAGGAGACCAGGGACCAGCGCTCCTTGCTGTGCTGTCTGTGCTCTTCTAAGTGCGGCCACCAGCTCTTTTCCACGTGTCTGGACAGCTCAGCAGGGGGCCCCATTTAGGGATGGGGCCCTGGGCAATTACCCTGTTTGCCCTCCCAACGCTGGCCCTGCTTTTTATATTTGTCCAGGAGCTTCAACATATTTAAAAAAAACTAAACAAAACTATATTATCATTTGTGCGTATACTAACGTATATGTAGCCCCATTAGTCTGAAAGACCAGAATTATAAAACATCCATAGGAATCTAGATTAAATGTCGCATTATCTTTAACTGCAACGGGTCCTTTTTTTTACATTTTCATTGTGTCCAAGGCAGTGAAACTGTGTGGGAATTTGGGATGATATCATCTAAGATGTTTATTCTGAATAAAATGAGTCTTCTGTACAAATAGTATGTCAAAATGTAAGCTTCCTTCCAAAGCAAAAATATGTTTAAACAGGGAATTTAGACCCTTGACAATAAAGGGGTTGTCCAGGTTCAGGGCTGAACTCAGATTTAAGCTCCTATCGAATCCTTTACCTTTGCTCCAATACTCCCCTTGGCTTGCGTAGCGCAAGGTCTGTTTTTAACGTACAGGGCTTCACATGAGTATGCTAGGCGGAGACTTCTGCCTAGCAGGGAGCCTGGTGGCATCACCGGCAGGGATGGACTGGGACAATAAAGTGGCCCTGGACTTCAGCCAGACCGGCCCACTTTATTTTTCCCAAACACACTCAAAAAAGGGGTTATGTCTCTTCAGCAAGTGGCATTTATCTTGTAGAGAAAGTTAATACAAGGCACTTACTAATGTATTGTGATTGTCCATATTGCTTCCTTTGCTGGCGGGAGTCATTTTTCCATCACATTATGCACTGCTCGTTTCTATGGTTTTGACCACCCTGTAATCCAGCAGCGGTGGTCATGCTTGCACACTATAGGAGTAGCCGGGATTGTGGGAGTGCACATAGTTTGGTGCTTTTTTCGACCACCAATGCTGGATTACAGGGAGGTCGTAACCATGATGACGAGCCATGTATAATGTGCTGGGACACATTTTGTCTCTATGGCACTATCTGCCCTAATAGTGATACAGTGCCCACATAGAGCACGATAGTGCCCTCCTATTCACAGAAAAATAGCGCATTTGTACCCATATAGTACCTACCTAGGTGCATAGAAAGTGCCATACTTTGGCTCTATGTCGGCACTGTATGACTGTGGCCAAAGTACTGTAGGTTTTCACTTTAGGTAGGTACTGTATGGCACCATAAGCAAGAAATACACCATTTATCTGTGCATAACATGGCGCTATCTGAGCACTGTATGACCGTGGGAAGACCTGGGCATACTATGCTCAGATAAGTTGTGTATTTAGTGTCTACAGTGCCCACAAAGTGCCATATCATACCTACCTAGAGCTAAAACGTGGGCAGAAAGTGCCATACTTTGCCTATAATTATACTCTGTCTACACAAGTATGGCGCTTTCCGAGTATGGGTTCTATATGGCACTATGTGGGCACGACAGGCACTAAATGCGCCATTTATCTGTGGATAGTATGGCACTATCTGCCCACAATCATACAGTGCCCACATAGAACCAAATATCGCCGTACCGTACCCACACTATTATATGGCAGTGCCCAGAGCGCCATATGTTGACTATGTGGGCAGATAGTGCCCTACTATGCCCAGATAAATAGTGCCCTTAGTGACTGCAGTGCCACACTGTACCCACCTAGAGCCAATCTGTGCACAGAAAGTGCCATACTTTGTCCACAGTGACAAAGTGCCCTTTCTGTGCACAGTCTGGCACTGGCTCCAGGTAGGTATTCTACTACACGTGGGGGCACAGCGCTCATCTCTTTAGTAAAGAGTCTTTACTACCTTACATTCAGCTCCCGCCTCCAGCCTCCAGTAACAAGTGCGGGCGGCAGCGCTCACTCACTGACGTCACGCGCCTGCGCCGCCTAGTGGGAGGAGCAGGCGTGTGACGTCAGTGAGTGAGCGCCGCCCCCACACTGCCTGCTGTTACTGGAGCTTTACCCCCTGATGCCTGGCGGCCCTGGCCGGCCCATAATTCGATCGGCCCACCGGGATTCTCCCGGTACTCCCGATGGCCAGTCCATCGCTGATCACCGGTATAAATTGGCGGTGTATAGCGCTGTTCTGGGTGGTTTTAGAGGCGGGTATGACTAGTACTTGCCTCTAAAACTGCCTAGCACATCGCCTAGCAAACCGCCTGGCACCCCATTTACCAGAGTCCTTGGAGGAGGCACATGTCACTGCCTGCCCTGTGAGAGATCTGAGAAGATCGGATAGACTTGCAGCACTTGAGTCTATCTGACAGGTCTTTCTGTGTTTCCTTTCTGTTTGTTGTTGTGGGCTGGATCCCACCTCTCCACAGGTTCTGCTCGTTAGCTGGTTAAGAGGCTCTATTTATGTCTGCCTCTTACTGCTGACTTTGCGGTTGATATTTTCCTTCTGGAGTTCTATACTGGTTGTTTGTGGATCCTCTACTTCCTACTCATCTCAAGCTAAGTCCTCCTGTTTGTCCTTTGTGCGGGTGTTGCTGCTAGGTCTCAGGGAGACGCTGGTCCCTTCATGGTGGAAGGTACCGGCTGTCTCATTCCTCTCTCCCTAAGTTAGGATTTGCTACAGTGTCAGCAGGGCTTAGGTTCTAGCGTCTGAGTTCGTTAACCATCAGGACTTGCTCATAGTGTCAGCAGTCAGGAAGAGGCTCAGGGATTGTTAGGAGGTTACCATTTCCTCCTCCCTAGCTTTGGGGCCTAGTCTGTTTACTTGGTGTTCCTCTTATCGCCACTTGCCGTGACATTATCAACCGCCCCTACCGTCATTTTTTTCCTTGCTTTGTGCAGATATGGATACTGTTAAAACACTGGTGGATCGCATGCAGGGATTATCTTTGGAGGTAGCTGACCTCCGTAATTCAGTTGCACAGTTTCAGAATTCCCAGGCGTCTGGTTCCGTCAGTGGGTACCAGGTCAACCTTGAACCTAAAGTCGCCCTCCCAGAAAGGTTTTCTGGGGGGAGTGATAATTTTGTTTGGTTCAGAGAATCTTGTAAACTGTATTTTCGACTGCGTCTGCTCTCCTCTGGGGACGAAAATCAAAGAGTGGGGATTATTATTTCTCTGCTAAAAGGATATCCTCAGTCCTGGTCCTTTTCTTTACCGATCGGTCGATGAATTTTTCAGAGCCCTAGGCCTTATTTATGATGACCCAGATCAGGTTTCTCTGGCCGAATCTAAGCTGCGTAGTTTGAGTCAGGGAGAGTAATATTGTTCTGAATTTAGGAGATGGGCGACTGATTCGGAGTGGAATGACTCAGCACTCCGTAGTCAATTCTGTCAAGCGCTGTCTGAGAGATTAAGGCCTCTTGCACACGAACGTTTTTTTTTTCCCTTTCTGTATCCTTCTTTGCATTCCATATACGGATCGTATACGGAACCATTCATTTCAATGGATCCGCCCAAAAAACTAAAGGTACTCCATATGCCTTCCGTTTCCGTATTTCCGTTCCATTCAAAGATAGAACATGTCCTATTATTGTCCGCATAACGGACAAGGATAGTACTGTTCTATTAGGGGCCAGATGTTCCGTTCCGCAAAAAACAGAATGCACACGGATATCACCCGTATTTTTTGCGGATCCGTTTTTTGCGGACCACAAAATACTGAAAAAGTCATACAGTCTTGTGAAGGAGGCCTAAAAGACGCCCTGGCATTCCACGAAAACCCTGATTCTTTGGAGGCGGCTATGTCCCTGGCCGTACGGATTGATAGATGCCTGAGAGAGAGGTGCAAGGTTCCCCTCACTCGGGATGCATTACCATATGGGGAAACAGCCTTTTGTGCCCCGCGTAGTACAGAGACACTCGAGAGCTCGTGTCTGGTGATGAGCCTATGCAATTGGGACAGGTCTCTTCATGCCCTGGTAATAGGAACTTCATAGTTCAGAGAAGACTTTGTTTCTTCTGTGGTAAAGAAGGACATTTTATTAACGTATGTCCTTATATTTAATCTCAAGTTGAAAAAAAAAAAAAAAGTGGGTCTAGTTCTCTTACTCTTTGCAGTGGGGGAGAAGGTATTTTTGTCTTTTACCGGTAGTACCCGATTTCTTCTGCCATGGTGGCGCTAGACCCCTAAAATATTGAAGTTGAAGTATTTGTTGACAGTGAGACAGAGGTTAACTTGTGGACTATCAAATCGTTCAGAGTCATGGTTTTAAAAGAAGCGCATTAAACAAGGGAATATCTGTGTTTGCTATTGATTCCGCCCCTCACTCGCAAAAGTGTCTGACTCATATGGTGCAGGATATTCATTTGAGGGTGGGTGATTCCCATGTTGAGTCCATTTCTTATTTTGTACTGAAGGGTTTGCCTGCTCCTCTAGTGCTAGGTTTACCATGGTTGACCAGACATAATCCTACCATAGATTGACAAGCAAGACAGATCAGTAATTGGAGTAATTTCTGTATAGACAACTGTCTCGGCGCGTCACTTTCTGTGGTATCCACTAAGGTGTTACCCCCGTTTCTTTCAGATTTTTCTGACGTATTCTCTGAGGTGAGATCAGGAGTTACTACCTCACCGAGAGTATCATTGTCCGGTCAACCTTATTCCTCGGAGCTAAATTGCCAAAGTCTCTGTTGTATAATCTTTCCCAACCCGAAAGAGTAGCTATGCAAACTGACATATTGGACCATCTAAGTCACCGGTGGCTGCCGACTTCTTTTTTGTTAAAAAAAAAAGATGGGACCCTTAGATTGTGTTTAGACTTCCGGGAGCTAAATCGTATCACTGTCCGTGATCCTTATCCCCTTCCCTTGATCCCGGATTTATTCGATCAGATTGTCTGAGCCAAGGTGTTTTCCAAGTTGGATTTAAGAGGGGCCTATAATCTGATAAGAATCAGGGAAGGGGATGAATGGAAGACGGCCTTTAATACCATACCCCTGAGGGACTCTTCGAGAACTTGGTCATGCCCTTAGGGTTGACTAATGCCCCGGCGGTCTTTCAGCACTTTATCAATGACATTTTTCATCATTTGGTGGGGAGGTTTGTTGTTATTTACCTCGATGACATACTAATTTACTCGCCCGATATGGAAACTCATCAGGATCATTTAAGACAAGTATTAATGATCCTCCGGGAGAATAAGTTATATGCTAAGTTAGAAAAATTTGTGTTTGCTGTTCAGGAGCTGCAGTTCCTGGGTTACCTGCTTTCTTCCTCAGGTTTTCGTATGGATCCCGAAAAGGTCCGTGCAGTATTGGACTGGGATCGACCTGAGAATCAGAAAGCTCTGATGCGGTTTTTGGGGTTTACTAATTACTACAGAAAATGTATCCTGAATTATTTTACTGTTGTCAAGCCTTTGACCGATATGACCAAGAAAGGTGTGGATTTCTCAGTCTGGTCTGAAGAGACATTACATGCTTTTTCTGCAATAAAGAAATGTTTCGCTTCTGCTCCCATTCTGATGCAACCTGATGTGTCTCAGACTTTCATTGTGGAGTTTGACGCGTCAGAAGTGGGAGTCGGAGCAGTTTTGTCGCAGGGTCCTTCTCCTGGCAAATGGCGCCCATGTTTTTTCAAAAAAACTCTTCTGCTGAAAGAAATTATGATGTTGGTAATAGAGAGTTGCTGGCTATTAAATTGGCCTTTGAAGAATGGCATCATTGGTTAGAAGAAGCGATTCATCCCATTACAGTAATTACTGATCACAAGAATCTGGCTTACCTGCAATCGGCGAAGCGTCTGAACCCAAGGTAGGCCAGATGGTCATTGTTTTTTACCAGATTTAATTTTGTGGTCACTTCTCGCCCTGTGGTCAAAAACGTCAAGGCGGATGCTTTGTCGTGTAGCTTTCCTGGAAGGGGGGGAGATTCAGAGGATCCTGCTCCGATTTTGGCTGATGGAGTGGTGGTTTCCGCCCTTTATCCCGAACTTGAGGCGGAGGTGTTGGAAGCTCAAGGTGACGCACCTGATTCCTGTCCTCCAGGGAGGTTGTTTGTTCCTTCTGGGCTTCGGCACAAAGTGTTCAAGGAACATCACAATACTGTCCTCGCGGGACACCCTGGGAGCAGATCCACTGTGAATCTTATTTCCCGGAGATTCTGGTGGCCAGGTTTACGTAAAGGTGTGGAGGGTTATGTGGCCGCCTGTGAGACCTGTGCACGTGCCAAGGTGACTCATACTCGGCCTTCGGGATCTCTCCTTCCTTTGTCCATCACATCCTATCTCTGGACGCATTTGTCCATGGACTTCATCACTGATTTGCCTAGTTCCTCTGGGAAGACGGTGATTTTGGTGTTGGTGGACCGCTTCAGTAAGATGGCGCACTTTATACCATTATCAGGTTTGCCCAATGCCAAAACTCTAGCTCAGGTGTTTATTGATAACATCGTGAAATTACACGGCATTCCCTCTGATGTGGTGTCTGATAGGGGGACGCAATTTGTTTCCAGGTTCTGGAGGGCATTCTATACTCTTCTGGGAGTTCAGTTGTCCTTCTCTTTCCACCCTCAGTCGAACGGACAAACTGAGTGCACTAACCAGAATCTGGAAACTTATTCGAGGTGTTTTGTCTCCGAGAATCAGGAAGAATGGTCCTCATTTTTGTCTTTGGCTGAGTTTGCCTTAAATAACCGTAGACAGGAGTCCACTGATAAGTCACCATTTTTTGGTGCATATGGGTTTCACCCTCAGTTTGGTACCTTTTCTGGGACTAAAGTCCTGCCTAGCACATCCTCTGGGATACCTGAAGAGGAAAGATTCTCTTCCTCATTGTCATCTATCTGGCGGAAGATTCAATTCAATTTGAAAAAAATGGGCGAAAGATATAAACATATGGCTGACAAGAGACGTATGGCTGGTCCGGACCTGTGTGTGGGTCATTTGGTGTGGTTGTCCACTAAGAACATTAAGTTGAAGATACCCCTGGGAAGTTGGGCCCAAGATTTATTGGTCCTTACAAGATCTCTGCCATTATTAATCCGGTTGCGTTTTGTCTCAAACTTCCGCAGGCTTGGACGATACATGATGTCTTTCACAGGTCTTTGTTGAAAAACTATGTGGAACCTGCTGAACCATCTCACTTACCACCTCCTCCTGTCTTGGTAGATGGTAATCTGGAGTTTCAGATCTCCAGAATAATTAACTTGCGTATTCTTCGTGATTCCCTTCAGTACCTCATACATTGGAAGGGTTACGGGCCAGAAGAAAGAATGTGGGTTCTGGCGACTGATGTCAGTGCTAATAAGGTTGGTCCTGGGTGCCCGGAGGTCACCTCTTGAAGGGGGGGAGGGGGGGGGTACTGTCACTGCCAGCCCTGTGAGAGATCTGAGAAGATCGGATAGATTGCAGCATGTGAGTCTATCTGACAGATCTTTCTGTGTTTATTTTTTGTTTGTTGTTGTGGGCTGGATCCCACCTCTCCACAGGTTCTGCTCGTTAGCTGGTTAAGAGGCTCTATTTAAGTCCGCCTCTTACTGCTGACTTTGCGGTTGATATTTTCCTTCTGGAGTTCTATACTGGTTGTTTGTGGATCCTCTACTTCCCGCTCATCTCAAGCTAAGTCCTCCTGTTTTCTCCTTTGTGTGTGTGTTGATGCTAGGTCTCAGGGAGACGCTGGTCCCTTCATGGTGGAAGGTACCGGCTGTCTCATTCCCCTTTCCCTAAGTTAGTGTTTGCTACAGTGTCAGCAGGGCTTAGGTTCCTGCGTATGAGTTCGTTCACCATCAGGACTTGCTCATAGTGTCAGCAGTCAGGGAGAGGCTAAGGGATTGTTAGGAGGTTACCATTCCCTTCTCCCTAGCTTTGGGGCCTAGTCCGTTTACCTGTTGTTGTTTGTTTACTTGGTGTTCCTCTTATCGCCACTTGCCGTGTCAGCACATAAAGCAGGTGTGAATGGAGCAGAAGATCTGTCTGAGTGATGACTGGCGGACTGCGGGGAGATCACTGTGCCAGAAGTCTACGCTGCATTCAGCGGGCAGCCACATGACTCAGCACCATCTTGCATTGTCTCGATGCTCTGACTAAAGAAGTCTGTAAGCTTTTTCGGGGTGACTGACTTCCATTTGCGCTTCGCTATAAGGTCAACTGACATCTGAGAGTCCTCCACAGTGGCGGTTACATAGATAGAGCTCTGTAAGAGTGTGATGATGGCCTGTTAAAAAGTTCTATGCTTAGCAGGAGCCTAGGACTGTGTGTCCATTAGACACAGTGGCCAAGTTTTGCCCACTAGCATTCCTCTTTTTGACCTTGTAAATAAATATGCATTTAAGGGGTTTTCCAAGATTTTGATACTGATGACCTATCCTCAGGATAGGTCATCAGTATGTGATCAGTGGGGGTCTAAAACCCAGGTCCCCTGCTAATCAGCTGTCTAAGAAGGCAACAGCGGCCTTCTCGTAGCTTACCAATCACAGCGCTGATAAAGTAGCCCTAAATTAGAGCATTTGAGATGCACTCTGGTGCTCCAAATCAATGTACCCCCAGGGGGTTAATATCCACGCGTGGTTGAGAGACTGGACACTGACACAGAAGCTGGTCAAAGCAATCTCTAATTTATTACAGAAAGTAAGTGGTATATGTATCTTCAGAAAAGGGCAGTACTTTCTGAGGCCCAGGCATTATTCCATTGGCTCAAAAGGAAGAAGAGATAAGAGAGAGGAGATAACACCCTGGCATCTGCGCACTGGGCACTACTTTGGAATGTGAACTAATGTAAACATCTGGTTACCGTCGCCATTTTGTAATGGCGTTTATCCTAACAATAATACTGCATACAGTGGGATGCGAAAGTTTGGGCAACCCTGTTAATCGTCATGATTTTCCTGTATAAATCGTTGGTTGTTACGATAAAAAATTTCAGTTAAATATATCATATAGGAGACTCACACAGTGATATTTGAGAAGTGAAATTAAGTTTATTGGATTTACAGAAAGTGTGCTATAATTGTTTAAACAAAATTAGGCAGGTGCATAAATTTGGGCACTGTTGTCATTTTATTGATTCCAAAACCTTTAGAACTAATTATTGGAACTCAAATTGGCTTGGTAAGCTCAGTGACCCCTGACCTACATACACAGGTGAATCCACTTATGAGAAGTAGTATTTAAGGGGGTCAATTGTAAGTTTCCCTCCTCTTTTAATTTTCTCTGAAGAGTAGCAACATGGGGGTCTCAAAACAACTCTCAAATGACCTGAAGACAAAGATTGTTCACCATCATGGTTTAGGGGAAGGATACAGAAAGCTGTCTCAGAGATTTCAGCTGTCTGTTTCCATAGTTAGGAACATATTAAGGAAATGGAAGACCACAGGCTCAGTTCAAGTTAAGGCTCGAAGAGGCAGACCAAGAAAAATCTCGGATAGAGAGAAGCGACGAATGGTGAGAACAGTCAGAGTCAACCCACAGACCAGCACCAAAGACCTACAACATCATCTTGCTGCAGATGGAGTCACTGTGCATTGTTCAACCATTCGGCGCACTTTACACAAGGAGATGCTGTATGCGAGAGTGATGCAGAGGAAGCCTTTTCTCCGCCCACAGCACAAAAAGTGCCGCTTGAGGTGGGCTAAAGCACATTTGGACAAGCCAGCTTCATTTTGGTATAAGGTGCTGTGGACTGATGAAACTAAAATTGAGTTATTTGGCCATAACAAGGGGCGTTATGCATGGAGGAAAAAGAACACAGCATTCCAAGAAACACCTGCTACCTACAGTAAAATATGGTGGTGGTTCCATCATGCTGTGGGGCTGTGTGGCCAGTGCAGGGACTGGGAATCTTGTCAAAGTTGAGGGACGCATGGATTCCACTCAGTATCAGCAGATTCTGGAGACCAATATCCAGGAATCAGTGACAAAGCTGAAGCTGCGCCGGGGCTGGATCTTTCAACAAGACAACGACCCTAAACACTGCTTTAAAATCCACTAAGGCATTTATGCAGAGGAACAAGTACAACGTTCTGGAATGGCCATCTCAGTCCCCAGACCTGAATATAATTGAAAATCTGTGGTGTGACTTAAAGAGAGCTGTCCATGCTCGGAAGCCATCAAACCCGAATGAACTAAAGAGGTTTTGTAAAGAGGAATGGTCCAAAATACCTTCAACCAGAATCCAGACTCTCATTGGAACCTACAGGAAGCGTTTAGAGGCTGTAATTTCTGCAAAAGGAGGATCTACTAAATATTGATTTCATTTCTTTTTTGTGGTGCCCAAATTTATGCACCTGCCTAATTTTGTTTAAACAATTATAGCACACTTTCTGTAAATCCAATAAACTTCATTTCACTTCTCAAATATCACTGTGTGTGTCTCCTATATGATATATTTAACTGACATTTTCTTATCATAACAATCAACGATTTATACAGGAAAATCATGATGATTAACAAGGTTGCCCAAACTTTCGCATCCCACTGTACGTCATATGTGACACTTCAAGGAGGTGCTTCTCTATAGGCAGTGAATAATATATACAAACGGAAAATGCATATTCAAAAGAATATGGAAAACTGTATGAAAACTTCGGTCCAGTCAAATCAGAAGCACTGATGACCTCCAGTCCACCCCATATAATGTCATTGCCAGTTAGGGAAAGATCATCTGACTTCCCCGTGCTCAAATCCAGTGTCACGGGAGGCTGTTCGCTAGGAATGGCTTGTCGTGGAAGCTGGTGAAGAGGATGTCGGAGCATTGGGACAGATTTAGGTTTAGGGAGAGAAGGAAATTCAAGGGGGGACTGTTAAAGATGTGTGAATTTTATTCTATATTTTGTATCTCTAGGACTGTAATGAGTTACCTTTTTCTTTTTCAAGTGCCTCCCACCCCCCTCTTTGTTTCAAGGCTGGAGAAGAGAGGGGGGGGCAAAGAGCTGTGCTGTGAGAAGTGTCTGTTTTCTCATCTTTGTACAGGCATCCCAAGGGAGGTATATAGAGTGTGGAGGAATGCATAAGCCAATCATATGATTTGATGATATGTATATATTATTCACTACAAAGAAAAAATGTGGGGGGTTGAGTCTGCACTACCCGTATGTAGGTGCATATCACTATGGCGAAATACATATACAAACGGAAAATGCAAATGTGATCGCACACTACATCCAGCACTCTGCCCTGCCTCCATACTGGATGAGACATTGGTGTACATTTTGGCCAAAGCGTAATAAGCCACTCACCGCGTCAAGGTCGTCTCATTTGAGTGGTCCCTAACACTTGTTCCTACCTGTTTATGGGCCATGACAGCCACATAAAGTCCAGGGAATGCAGGTCAGCATGCAAGCCAAGCACACTCTGCTTTTAACCCCGTCCGGTGCCATTACAGCTTTCATCGGATCCAGGGATGCAAGTACCAACATGCATGCTGAGCCCACCATATACTTCTCCTGGAGCCAAATGGCTACTGGTAGGTTCTATATAAGCAGACTCAGTTTTATACTGACTTTAAAACCAGCCTCCAGGACAGATTGACTGGTCAGGTGTGCATGACTCAAAGGAGATCGCCACGCCTCCAATATAAACTACAAAGAAAAAATGTGGGGTGTTGAGTTTGCACTACCCGTATGTAGGTGCATATCACTATGGCGAAATACATATACAAACGGAAATACATATACAAATACATATACAAATCTGTCCTGGAGGCTGGTTTTAAAGTCAGTATAAAACTGAGTCTGCTTATATAGAACCTACCAGTAGCCATTTGGCTCCAGGAGAAGTATATGGTGGGCTCAGCATGCATGTTGGTACTTGCATCCCTGGATCCGATGAAAGCTGTAATGGCACCGGACGGAGTTAAAAGCAGAGTGTGATTGGCTTGCATGCTGACCTGCATTCCCTGGACTTTATGTGGCTGTCATGGCCCATAAACAGGTAGGAACAAGTGTTAGGGACCACTCAAATGAGACGACCTTGACGCGGTGAGTGGCTTATTACGCTTTGGCCAAAATGTACACCAATGTCTCATCCAGTATGGAGGCAGGGCAGAGTGCTGGATGTAGTGTGCGATCACATTTGCATTTTCCATTTGTATATGTATTTCGCCATAGTGATATGCACCTACATACGGGTAGTGCAGACTCAAGCCCCCACATTTTTTCTTTGTAGTTTATATTGGAGGCGTGGCGATCTCCTTTGAGTCATGCACACCTGACCAGTCAATCTGTCCTGGAGGCTGGTTTTAAAGTCAGTATAAAACTGAGTCTGCTTATATAGAACCTACCAGTAGCCATTTGGCTCCAGGAGAAGTATATGGTGGGCTCAGCATGCATGTTGGTACTTGCATCCCTGGATCCGATGAAAGCTGTAATGGCACCGGACGGGGTTAAAAGCAGAGTGTGCTTGGCTTGCATGCTGACCTGCATTCCCTGGACTTTATGTGGCTGTCATGGCCCATAAACAGGTAGGAACAAGTGTTAGGGACCACTCAAATGAGACGACCTTGACGCGGTGAGTGGCTTATTACGCTTTGGCCAAATTGTACACCAATGTCTCATCCAGTATGGAGGCAGGGCAGAGTGCTGGATGTAGTGTGCGATCACATTTGCATTTTCCGTTTGTATATGTATTTCACCATAGTGATATGCACCTACATACGGGTAGTGCAGACTCAACCCCCCACATTTTTTCTTTGTAGTGAATAATATATACATATCATCAAATCATATGATTGGCTTATGCATTCCTCCACACTCTATATACCTCCCTTGGGATGCCTGTACAAAGATGAGAAAACAGACACTTCTCACAGCACAGCTCTTTGCCCCCCCCCCCCCCCTCTCTTCTCCAGCCTTGAAACAAAGAGGGGGGTGGGAGGCACTTGAAAAAGAAAAAGTTAACTCATTACAGTCCTAGAGATACAAAATATAGAATAAAATTCACACATCTTTAACAGTCCCCCCTTGAATTTCCTTCTCTCCCTAAACCTAAACATCTGTCCCAATGCTCCGACATCCTCTTCACCAGCTTCCACGACAAGCCATTCCTAGCGAACAGCCTCCCGTGACACTGGATTTGAGCACGGAGAAGTCAGATGATCTTTCCCTAACTGGCAATGACATTATATGGGGGAGACTGGAGGTCATCAGTGCTTCTGATTTGACTGGACCGAAGTTTTCATACAGTTTTCCATATTCTTTTGAGTCATGATCAACAGTCACACAAGGGAAAACCAGTCTCAACACTTCCTTGAAATCAATCCAATTATGATTTTCTTTGAGCTTCACTGTGCTTGTGGTCAACAACACTCGGAATGGACCATCAAACCAGGGTTTTAGGACTTTTCTAACGTGTCTTTTACTACCACCCAATCTCCAGACACAAGTGGGTGGGTTCCTGGTACTTTATCAAAACCTGGAAGAGAAGCAAAAACTCGAAAATGTACTTTAGTCAAATGCTTGTACAAAACTGATCACATAATCTGTCAGACAACCATGTTGCATCTGGAGCTGCTCTGGGAAATAAAATCCTATCCTAGGGGCTGACCCAAAAAGGACCTTATAGGGACAAAGGCCTGTCTCATGGTTAGGCGTATACCTTACTAAAAGAGGGCTACCAGCAGGCACTGTATTAAGGCTTTTGAATCTTTAACTTAGTGTCCCGTTCAGTTCCTTTTCCCTACTCTACTGCTGCTTTGTGGATGGTACGAAGCATGTAAGGCCTGTCCTACACCCAAAACCTTCATCATCTCCTGCATCACTTCACCTGTGAAGTGAACACCTGTGTCACTTTCAATGATCTAAAGTACCCCATACCTGCCCACAACTTCAGCCATAATCTTCTTTACTTCTTTGGGTACGGTTTTGGCCATCCTGAAAACAAGTCATCACATATCAATACATACTCATACATGCCCACCTTGAAGTTGAAGGTAGTCTACAAACGTTGAAACAGATACAAAAAGCAAGACGTGTTTCTTGGGTACCTTAACCACCTTGCCCACGTTGTTCTGGGCACAAATCATTTATCCTTGAGTATGTCTGACTGTTACAGTGCTGAACCCTGGGGCGTACCATATGCTACGTACTAAATCACACATAGCAGTTTTTGTCTGGTGCATCACTCCATGGGTTGCCTGTGCCATTGTGGAGTAGAGGGACCTGGGAAGGCAAAGTTTCCCTTCTTATTTGTAGTCCCCCCTTTTCCATCCACCAGTCCCTTTCCTCCTTCCCCATCTGGTTCTGTAAGGTCTTAAGAACTTTCGGGAGACAGGAGGAGTTATTTCAGGGACCTGAACTGTGGCCACTTAAGACAGGGGTCTGCTTAGGTAATTTGGCAGCCATTTTTGCCGCCTGATCTGCCGTGGCTTTCCCCTTTGCCTCCTCTGCATCTGTTTACAGTGGCCTTTCGTTGCTATCATCACCTCTCATGTTAGTGACAAGAGGGCTTCCATCAGAGACCTCACTGCTTCCCCATTTTCGATGGGTTTACCTGAAGCGATCAAGGAGTCTCTGGCTTTCCGTATGGGCCCATAGTCATGGGCTATCCCAAAAGCACACTTGGAATCAGTGTAAATGTTGGCTGTTTTTCCATCTGCATATCTGCAAGCCATCTTCAGAGTCTTTTAGCTCCACTTCTTGAGCAGACATGTGTGGTAGTTCACGTTTAATCACCACTGCCCAACCTGTGTAGTACCTGCCATCCTGACCATACCTCGATCCATCCACAAAGAGCACATGATCTAGATTACCTAATGGCTGATTTACCAAATCCCACTACCTCTTGTGACATCATCTGCAAACAGTCAGGAGCCTCTTCCTTTGAATCTGGAAGAAAAGGTTAAAGTGCGGTGCCCTAACTATTCCCTCCCCCCTTGATTCAGAGGCAACAGGGTGGCTGGGTCCAAAGTATTACACCTTTGGAGAGCAACATTGTCAGGCAACAAAATGGAACACTGCATTCTCAAATAACGGGCAACAAAACAATCATTTGGATTGTACATTCATGAGGATAGATGTAATATCACCATCACTTTGTGGTTCAGAACTATCTCAGAGCTTTCATCAAGCATAGCTAGTACAACTACTACAGCTCTGATGCAGAAAGGGGCACCTCTGGCCATGGGATCAAGTCTGACTGAATAATATGCTACCGGGCGTTATTGCTGGCCATGCAGTTGGGTGAGGACAGCTGAGTCATGGCCACTCACTTCATAACAATACAATCTAAATGTAATAATCTGATAGGCCCAGTGTGGGGGAACACAAAATTGCCAGCTCTAGGCATAAAAAGCATCTACCACCTCATCTGTGAGGCGGTAGGGACTAAAGGACAAATCAATCACAGTGGAGTGAGTAGGGGTAATGGGAACCTGAGCCAACAAGGTGTGTGTGTGTGTGTGTGTGTTGGGCACGATGTGGGTGTTAGAAACTGTGGCTTCATTAACGGGATGTAGGTCATGTACCATCCAATGGTGAGTGGTTTTGCTTTTCTCAGCTTCTGGGAGTACTGATACAAACATGGACCAGGGAATTTTATCACTAATGGCCAACAAACAAAGTTCCTGGTCATTGAGGGCACCTGTAAGCTTCACAGTGCCGTCCTCCTGATATGAGATACCAGCATGTACTTTTGCAAGCAAATCTGCACCCAGGAGGCAACAAGGGGCGTTACCACTGACCAGCAAACGGGCAAGCACATCTTGGTTAGGGGCAAATCTAATATGGATGGTTTCTGTTGAAAAGGGAGCGTACTACTTTCCCATCCACTTCTACCCAAAGACTGGTGTCCTTGGAGAGTAAATCAGGGGAGGCCATGTTTGTTGTGCACAACTGTTTTGGCTGTTCCAGTATCAATCAAAAACGGGACTACTTCTTTATCACCCAGAGTGAGGGATATCATTGGGCCAGACTGAATCTGCTAAAAATGTTTAAAAGTAGAGCCGATACTGGATTTCCTGTTTCCTAATCTTGATCTAACTCCCCCCTCACCTGTCTTTGTGTTTTCCTTATGACAAAAAAATGGGTGTCTGTGGGGACGGACAGTGATCCGGGCATGGTCAACATAGAATAGAACCCTCTCGTGTGGTGAGGACGAGGAGTACCACACACAGCACAACACTCTCTCTTCTGGGATCTGGGTCCCACAGACTCTGCAGGCCCATCTCCCAGTACCATTATAGGGTGGCAGACTACTTACTTTTTCCTCACTTCAATGAGGCGTTTGACATCAGGGCTGAAGCAATGCCAAAGGAACACTACCTATGGTTGGCACCACTGAACCACCCAATGCTGCTTGATGTTACTCTGCATTTTGGCTTACAGAAGTATCCAACTTTCCCTATCGCAGAATTAATAGACTGGAAAACAGGACTTCTCATCTTCCATGGGAGTGTCTTATAACTAGGGGATGGTCACAAGGGCTGTCGTTGTCTGTAACGTCCACCCCTATCCTCCTCCCTCCGCTCTGAGTCATCTAAGTCCACCCCTTTCAGTCGGACGCTGTGGTCCTCCTTTTGTCCATCAGTAGTGTCCCAGCTATCCATAAGAACAGAGCTCTGATGTTAAGCACAACACTTAACATGTAACACGTAACTTCAAACATTGAAACAAACAGATCTGACAATACAGACATGAACACACAAAGGGTCCATAAGAAACTTTTCATTGACTTCAATTTAAAAAAAATGTACAGCTCAATCAAAACTGTTGGCACCAATAAAAAACCAAAAATCTTCCAAGAAAAATAAAATAAAATCCTCAATGCACATATTATTTAAAAAAACATATATCGTACTCCATACACATTCACATTTTCATGTACTCATTTTCACAAACAGCTCATAACCACGCCCTTATACATAAAATAGGAATTGCATTCACAGCACTGCTAAAAACATCCATCAGTTTTCACACATTTTCGACCCAACTACAACTCAAAGCCACACCCATTCACATTCCACTGAATCATTTGTCTTCCAACATAGCCACATAGTTTACTTTGTTTCATCCCAAAACCTGCAGCACAGACAAACACAGCTTTCCTGGAAACAGATAGCCACACCACACCCAGAATTGTTGATGGTCTGTCGCTGTTGTGCTGTGTTTTCCAATGTCTTCTGGTCTTCACTCTGTGATTAATCAACTCTTATAAGAAGACAATATACAAGTTATAATCATAGTCATTTTGTTAAAAGCTGGATTCCCACATTACACTGTTTGGGAAAGAAGAAAGAAAATTATTGAACAATTCTTCATCTTGTATAATATATTACACATCACTTACTCTGCATGATTCCCTCCCCCCTACTCCTTTGCCCGTTTCTCTTATCTCAGGAATGTTTCTGTGTGAAGGCAGGGGGAAGTGAATCTCTGTAGCTCACACTAGGTACTTTCTTTCTTGCTAGTGCCATCAATTAACATCCTGACACTGCTCTGTTTTCTCACTCACTATATAGGGGTATTTTATACTGGCACATTATAGGGACATTAGCTCAACTGCAGGCACTAAGGGGGGTATTTCTTGTACTGTCATATTATAAGGAGAATTATTACTACTAGGGGTCATTATGGTGAGCTTTACTACTAATGGGGGGCTATGGGCAACATGATTACTAATATGGGCACTATGAGGGCATTATTACTACTAAGGGTGCTCTGGCAGAGAATTATTTCTATTGGTGGGATCTTGTGGAGCACTATTACTGTGGGGGCCACCCTGGCACAGTATCAGCTTAGCACAATTATTTTTGGGGGACATTACGTTTATACTATTAGTGTCCGGGACACTATTTACTGGGTCAGTTATTTTTGTTAGAGCACTGTGTGCCAATAATTGGTGGAAGGGGGCACTATCTGTGTGGTACTAATATTTTCAGGGGCACTGTTTCTGCAGTATAGTATTGGGGAGCACATCAGGCACAGTATTCGGGGTGGCAGGATAGGGTTTTCAAAAGATGTGAAGATGATAAAAGTGGGAAATTAATGTCTGTTTGTCAATCTCTGCAAAGACGAGAGATGGATGAAAAATCATCATGGCGGTCTGGTCTGAAGGGAGAAGATAAGGAAAGAGAACGTCTACATCAAAGGTGACATCACTGGATGTAAGAGGTATGGGGCGCTATGTAGGAGAGGAGATGCTCTGGCTCCTCCCTCTGCTATTTGCAGAAGGAGGATTCAGAGCTGGGTGAGGACGGCCATGGTGGCGGATGGTGGGGGGAACCACAGGCCTTGAGCAGGATCTGGGAGGGGGGGGGGATTCCTGGCTGTAGCCTGCTTTTGTCTATTGTATAATGTAAAACAGGCAGAGCAGCCAGGACAGGCCCTGCCCTCTCTGTATGATGTGTAGAGCGGGGCCTCCATCCGGACCTACACACTTCAATATCGTGCAGCTCCTCCTCCACTCTTCTTTTGGCACTTTTAGGACTAGGAGGGAGGAAGTGAAACTGCAACAGCTCCTGCCACGGAGCTACGTGGGGGGCAGTGTGAGTGGGAGTACAGGAGCTTTATGTCAGGGCCCTGAGTAGGGATGAGCGACTTTCATATTTTGAAAGTTTTCGGTTTGGAGTGTGGTATAATGTGAATTACGCTATAGATTACGTTACCACGGACCATAACGCAATTCCATGACAGAATTCATATGCAGAATTCTAAAGGCATTCCCTCATAATAGAAGTCTATGGCCTGCATACCAGATCCATCCGGTTTACATTATGCAGGGGAGTCCTCTGCTGCATAACGTAAACCGGACAGATCCGTTATGCAGGCTATAGACTTCTATTATGACGGAATGAATAAAAGAATGCCTCTAAAGGCATTCTGTTATGCATTCCGTCATGAAATTGCGTTATGGTCCATGGTAACGGAATCCATAATGCAATTCATATTATACCACAACCCGAACCGAAAATTAATTTCAAAATATGAAATTCGCTCATCCTTAGCCCTGAGTATTGAGTACACGCGTCTATGTAGGATGAGGGTGAGGCTCTTACCGTCATCCTCAACAATATAATTTTCAGTGTTTGTTGGGAGTGGCCTATTATATGTAGGAGGGGCTTATAACAAAGGGCTGGGCCAACATTTTTACACAGCACACTACGTGCACCGCATTTTTTTTTTAGAAGAGGCTTAGAAAAAAGAGCGGGGACAAAAAAAAATCTTTTAGGACCCCCCTAGACAAAATTCCTGGGTGCTCCCCTGAAAGTATGTGAAAATTGGGAAATATAAAGTACATAAAGAATTGACAAAGCGCTATCCTAGCGCGAAACAGCTGTTGCCTTACATTGCTGCATCAGTGACCCGCATCTGCTGTGTTTTAACCGACAATAAAGCTACGTTTTGTGAACATTCGTGAGTGCCGCTTTTTCCTCAGTTTTTTCATTTATGCGATTTTGGACTGTGTGCTTTAGCAGAGCACCACCGGTATAACAGCATGATTCCTGGAAGAGAGTGTTATTGACATTACATTACGCTGAGTAGTGCTGGCTGTGGTTTCTTTTGTATTTCCATAAAGAATTTTAGCCATATACACGGGTCAGTGTCACGACATTGAATCATGTTACCAGTAGATCTGATGTGCCACAGTCGTATTGCTTACATACGGCCTTAAAGGGGTTGGCCCCTTTCTGGCAACTGCTAACCAAAGTGTTTGTAAGATGACAATATGGCACTAACTAATATAGTCTTTGTTGATATTCGGCACCATTTTCGATATTTCATAATGTATTCTCCCTTGTTGGCCAAGTCTTTTGCGCTGTCCACATAGAGGTCCTGTCCATAAAATGGCTGCTGATGGAGGGTCATGTGACCAGATACATCATCCAGTCTCCTCCACTCAAATACACTATACCTGTACCAGGGGCATCATTAGGTCAAAACATTCGGGGCTTGAGCCCCGGATGTTTTGTCCAGTGCCCCGAATTTCATGCCTCCTGTATCTGTGACAGCGTCTGTTCAATCCTCCTGCTCCTTCCATTCAATTCTACAGAATTTACTGCAGCATTCTAAATAAAATAAAAAAATCATAGAAACTGTGTCACCAGCTCAAAGGGTCACTGAGTTTTAGTAAAACTTTTTATATGTCATAGAGACAGCCAGGGGCGTTGCTAGAGTCTGAAAACATCCGGGGCACAAGCCCACTGTGTTGAGATTGCACATTAAAGGCATGCTTAAAGGGGTCTCGTGGGATCACGCGCTGCAGGATGGGATTGCGCACCAAAGTGACTGAACTCATGCCTGCGCAGCCCGCAAGTAGCGGATCAGCGTAACAAGTACAAGGGGGGTGGGGGGGGGGTGATCTGTGAGGTTGCCCAGAGTCCACTCCCATCAATATTAAAGGCCCCAAGCAAAGATTTCTGCAGTGGTGAGAAAATGAAACATAACAGATATTGGAAAGTTACCGAATGTTGTATTATATAATGACTGCAGTCTGCAGTACTGCACTGCACATAAACCAGAACACCCCTTTAAGCATGCTTTTAATGTGCAATTTCCACACAGTGGGCTTGTGCCCCGGATGTTTTCAGACCCTAGCAACGCCCCTGACCTGTACTAAACTCCCAACAGGGCAAGCGCAGATGGCAGATGTGGTGTATTTGAGTTGAGAAGGCTGAGTGATGTGTCTCGAGTTATTTTTGCCTGGTCACATGACCCTCCATCAGCCGCCATCTTATGGACAGATCTCCTGTGTGGACTTCACAGAAGATTTGCCTAACGAGGGGACATGGCTTATGAAATATACGAAACAGCACAGAAAATCAGTATTGGCTATATTAGTAAGTGTCATATGGTCATCTTATATACACATTAGTCAAAAGTAGCCTAAAAGTGGCCAGCCCCTTTAACCTGTTTAGGACATAGGGCGTACCGGACCTGCGGTTTGCGGTTTTACCTTATGCGCCGGGCGGTGGTGCCATTGGGTCCCCATGCGGCTGTAGGGGGGACCCGATGCCATGGAAGGCAGCACGATGCCTTCCGGTGACGAGCCTGTGAGATCCAGCCCGGAAGCTGTATGAGTAATACACACTGTATTACTCATAGAGCCAATGCATTCCAATACAGAAGTATTGGAATGCATTGTAAAAGGGATTAGACCCCCAAAAGTTGAAGTCCCAAAGTGGGACAAAAAATAAAGTAAAAGAAAAGTTGAAAAAATAAAGTTTCCCCCCCAAAAATTAAAAGTTTATAGAGCCGTATCGACCGGCTCTATAAACATATCACATGACCTAACCCCTCAGATGAACACCGTAAAAAATAAAAACTGTCCTAAATGAACCATTTTTTTGTCACCTTACATCACAAAAAGTACAACAGTAAGCGATCAAAAAGGCGTATGCCCACCAAAATAGTACAAATCTAACCATCACCTCATCCTGCAAAAAATAAGCCCCTACCCAAAACAATCGGCCAAAAAATTTAAAAACTATGGCTCAGAATATGGAGACACTAAAACATAATTTTTTTTGTTTTAAAAAGCTGTTATTGTGTAAAACTTAAAGTAAGTAAATTAAAAAAAAGTATACAGATTAGGTATCGCCGCATCCGTATCCACTGGCTCTAGAAAAATATCACATGACCTAACCCCTCAGATGAACACAGTAAAAAAAAAAAAAATGGTGTAAAATAAGCAATTTTTTGTCATCTTACATCACAAAAAGTGTAATAGTAAGCGATCAAAAAGTTATGTGCACCCCAAAATAGTGCCAATCAAACCATCAACTCATCCCGCAAAATATTAGACCCTATCTAAGATAATCGCCCAAAAACTGAAAAAACTATGGCTCTCTGACTATGGAGACACTAAAACATTACATTTTTTTTGTTTAAAAAATGAAATCATTCTGTAAAACTTACATAAATAAAAAAATAGTATACATATTAGGTATCGCCGCGTCCGTGACAACCTGCTCTATAAAAATACCACATGATCCTGTCAGATGAATGTTATAAATAACAAAAATATAATACTGTGCCAAAACAGCTATTTCTTGTTACCTTGCCTCACAAAAAGTGTAATATAGAGCAACCAAAAATCATATGTACCCTAAACTAGTACCAACAAAACTTCCACCCTATCCCGTAGTTTCTAAAATGGGGTAACTTTTTTGGAGTTTCTACTCTAGGGGTGCATCAGGGGGTCTTCAAATGGGACACGGTGTCAAAAAACCAGTCCAGCAAAATCCGCCTTCCAAAAACCGTATTTCATTCCTTTCCTTCTGTGCCCTGCCGTGTGCCCGTACAGAAGTTTACGACCACATATTGGGTGTTTCTGTAAACTACAGAATCAGGGCCATAAATATTGAGTTTTGTTTGGCTGTTAACCCTTGCTTTGTAACTGGAAAAAATGGATTAAAATGGAAAATTTGCCCAAAAATTTAAATTCTGAAATTTCATCTCTATTTGCCAATAACTCTTGTGGAACACCTAAAGGGTTAACTACGTTTGTAAAATCAGTTTTGAATACCTTGAGGGGTGTAGTTTCTTAGATGGGGTCACTTTGTTGGAGTTTCTACTCTAGGGGTGCATCAGGGGGGCTTCAAATGGGACATGGTGTCAAAAAAAGTAGTCCAGCAAAATCTGCCTTCCAAAAACCGTATGGCATTAATTTCCTTCTGCGCACTGCCGTGTGCCCGTACAGCAGTTTACGACCATATATGGGGTGTTTCTGTAAACTACAGAATCAGGGCCATAAATATTGAGTTTTGTTTGGCTGTTAACTCTTGCTTTGTAACTGGAAACAAAATATTAAAATGGAAAATCTGCCAAAAAAGTGAAATTTTGAAATTGTATCTCTATTTTCCATTAATTCTTGTGGAACACCTAAAGGGTTAACGACGCTTGTAAAGTCAGTTTTGAATACCTTGAGGGGTGTAGTTTCTAGAATGGGTGGTTTCTATTATGTAAGCCTCACAAATAGACCTGAATTGGTCCTTAAAAAGTTGGTTTTTGAAAATTTCTGAGAAATTTCAAGATTTACTTCTAAACTTCTAAGCCTTGTAACGTCCCCCAAAAATAAAATGTCATTCCCAAAATGATCCTAACATGAAGTAGACATGTGGGGAATGTAAAGTAATAACTATTTTTGTAGGTATTACTATGTATTATAGAAGTAGTGAAACTGAAACTTGGAAATTAGCAAATTTTTCAAAAATTTGGGCAAATTTGGTATTTTTTTAAAAAAATTAAAAAATTAATTTTTGACTCAATTTTTCCAGTGTCATTAGGTACAATATGTTATGAAAGAAAAATCTCAGAATGGCCTGGATAAGTCAAAGCTTTTTAAAGTTATCACCACTTAAAGTGACACTGGTCAGATTTGCAAAAAATGGCCTGGTCTGTAAGGTGAAATAAGGCTGTGTCCTTAAGGAGTTAAGGTATTTGGAGGCATCATTGCTTAGTTCTGACAGGATTTCATCCTGTTTTTGGCACAAAGCATACAGCTATCACACATATTGTTCACATGATCATGTGATTTAGGCTCCATTCACACGTCCGTAGAGCATTGCGGATCTGCAATACACCCGGCCGGCACCCCATAAAAAAATGCCTATTCTTGTCCGCAATTGCGAAAAAGAATAGGACATGCTCTATTTTCTTGCAGAGCTGCGGACAGGAAGATCGGGGCCACACTCCGGAAATGCGGATGCGGAGAGCACATAGTGTGCTCTCCACATCTCTTCCGGCCCCATAGAGAATGAATGGGTCCGCACCCGTTCCGGATAATTGCGGAACGGATGCGGACCCATTCTACGGATGTCTGAATGGAGCCTAAAGCCTTAAAAGGGGGTTTGATAAGAATGAATTAAAATGACTACAATCAACCCATCTGAATGTGAGTAGGACTGGTTGCCACCACTTGCAGAACTGCCTACAGGGGTGAGGGAGCACAGCCTTTCTACATTGCTTTACAATGGAAGGTAATGATAGAGTGCTACCTATGATACGCCATCATGGCGAATAATAACCTCACCATTATGTAGTGCAGGGGTCAGCAACCACCAATACTCCAGCTGTGGTGAAACTACAACTCCCATACACTGCTCAATTCATCTCTGTGGGAGTTCCAAGAACAGCCAAGCAAGTGTGTGCTGGAAGTTGTAGTTTCTCCACAGCTGGAGTGCCGAACGTTGCTGATCCCTGATGTAGTCTGTGCCAGAGTGTGTAGTAGGGCCCACAGCCTCACCCCATCTAGGCAGCTCTGCAAGTGGAGGCAATCAGTGCTGCTCACATTCTACGACAGGTTGCTGATGGCCATTTTAACTCATTCCCAGAGAACCCCTTTAAAGTGGGTGATTTATTCACAATTGGTACCGGTTATTTTCAAAACCATCTCTGTTCTTGGCCACTAGGATAGTAGATATGGAAATGGTCCAATTTTCTTAAGCTGTATAGATTTTGTCAGACTTTATCTATATTTCTATCATTGGTGATTTCTATTGAAACCTTGTTCTAATACATGTCGCCCTTCTGTAAATGTTCATGTTTCTACCTTACAAATGTGAAAATTCTAATTTTGGAAAGCTGAATAGATATAGCTGCTTGCTGAATCCTTGGACACCTTTATTTAGTTCTGGTCATTGGTGGGAGTTTTGCCACCTGGAAACCCTGACAATTACATTTTCTGCCATGTTTACATTTTTATTATAGATACTTAAACCAGAGAACTACTTAAAAAGACAACATAAAATTACTAAGAATTGAATCAGGCTCTGTCAACATCTCCATCAAGAGATCCGGTCATATATGGTGGGAAGATGATGGTCAAAATGATGGTCACCATGGCAGAACATGACAGATCTCATTGTAAGTCAATGGGGTCTGTCGCACACCACTGGTGGACAGCATATGGCAGATCCAACACTCTGTTGTAATTTTGCTTCAGCTATGACAAAGAGAAACATGGAAAACTTGACAGAAACATGAAAAGGACCTAAGGTTTTGTTAACCTTGACACTAGTATTTCCATTGCTCTGTCAATGTCACGGTCTCTCCTGTGACAGGGGTCAGAAGATCTAAGAGACTGGCTGCACGTGATGTGATCTGACAGCCTCTCTGGTTTCACTTGTTTCTGTGTTGTTGCTGGGTGTGACCACACTTCTGCTCTCAGGTGTAGCTTTAGTAGTCATTCCAACTCCTCTATTTAGTCTGGCCTTACCCATCATGCTATGCGGTTGACAGCTCCTTTCTGGTTGTGAAGAGATGGTGTCTGGTTCTCCTCTGAGTTCCTGCTCGTCTGAGTACCTTGGAGTTAAGTGTATTTTCCCTATTTCTTGTTCGTTGTATGCCCCTACTTTTTGGTATTAGGCCTGAGGGAGTCTCTTGTTCCTTCAGCTGGGAAGGAACAGGTCATCTCTTGTCCTGACACTATTTCCAGGGCCCCTTATGGTCAGTTAGGGTCCTAGGTTCCAGCGTATGAACATTCCTACCATCAAGGTCTGTTCATATTTATAGTAGTCAGGGCTCGGTTTAGGGATTCAATAGGTGGTGACCTTTTTCCCTTTTACCTAGTTTCCAGGCCTAGTACCTTTTCCCTTCCCTCTTGTGGTCGGTGTGGAGTTATCTACCCACACTGCGCCGTGACAGTCAAGGAGCAGAACAGTGAAGAAAACAGAAGCTTTGGAACAGTTGCATGATAGACATAAGGGTCACCCAACGGACCCCAATGACTACTTATTTATACAGTGCTTACATAGTCCACAGCACTAGAGAGACTATCATCACTCACATCTGTCTCTGTCACCACCATTTACATACCATATTAACTTATTTGTATGTTTTTGGGGTGTGAGAGGAAACCAGGAAACCCAGTAGAAGCCTACAGAACAAACAAACTCTGTGCAGATAGTGCCCCTTGTCAGATTGAGACAATTTTTGCCACTTTTTTAAAAAGTCTCAATTGATAAATCTGGAGTTACACTAATTAACATAACCAACCATGTCCACTTTCCCACCCACTTCTAAAAAAACTGGAGTGAGTGGTTTAAAGTACAAAATGTAGAAAAATAAAGCAAAAATCCATATTTTTTAATGGTTTTCTATCTATACAGCTATCTATAAATGTATTGTCCCTTACATCTCCTAGCTACCCTCTATATACACTCATTGACAAAATATAGTGCACCTAGATAGAAATGTTCGATTGCTGCATAACTGAGTATGCAGTTATGTCTCAAGTAGATATATACACTGTAAATGATTACATGTGTGATCTGATTAGACACTGGGTTTTGCCACAAGAGGGCATACAAGTGCTTCACCTGCTGCCCTATAATAAGGCTCTCAGAGGCTACTTTTGGGTAGTGTACCTCTTGTAGAGAGATTGTTGACTGCTAGATATGCCTCTACGATGCACTCAAAGACATTTTACCAAGTTGACAGACTTACTAAGGAGCACACATTGGACTCAGAGATAAATGATAGTTGTTTTAATGAATTACAAGCCATCTAGGCCATTCTGGCTTAGGCTACTTTCACACTTGCGTTTGATGTGGATCCGTCATGGATCTGCACAGACGGATCCGTTCAGATAATACAACCGTCTGCATCCGTTCAGAACGGATCCGTTTGTATTATCTTTAACATAGCCAAGACGTTTTGTGCTAGATTGTGTGATAGAAAACGGATCCGTTCCCATTGACTTACATTGTGTGTCAGAACGGATCCGTTTGGCTTAGTTTCGTCAGACGGACATTAAAACGCTGCAAGCAGCGTTTTGGTGTCCGTCTCCAAAGCAGAATGGAGACGGAATGGAGGAAAACTGAGGCAAGCTGATGCATTCTGAGGGGATCCTTTTCCATTCAGAATGCACTAGGGCAAAACTGATCCATTTTGGACCGCTTGTGAGAGCCCTGAACGGATCTCACAAACGGAAAGCCAAAACGCCAGTGTGAAAGTAGCCATAGCTGTTAGGTGTTTGGAGCAGTGATTTTGCAAGGGAACACACATATGGCAAACAGGCTCCGGGCGACCCAGACAGACCAGTAGAGAGGACCGTTTGATCCACAGAAAAGCACAAGCAGCTCCCACAGTTTAGTTGTTCACCATCCAGAAACAGGCAGCACCTTTCTTACACACCCCTGTCTCTGGCCAGACCATTTCCAGGCACTTAGCAGAAGGAAATTAGGTGTCATGGCACCCATTCCATGTCCTGCCATTGATAGCCAGCCACAGTTGCCTTCGTTTTCAGTGGTGTTGTGAATGAGAAACTAGGACTGCTACGGACTGGATCTGTATTGTCTTTAGTGACGAATCCAGGTTCCGTTTGGGATCCGATGACGGTTTTGTTCAAGTATGGAAGCCTCGGGGGCGTGGCCTAACTGTCATGGAGTGAGGACGCTTCTGGCATCAGCTCCTCCAGCATCCGATGTATATCCTGGCCATCCGTGCTGATTTTTGCTTTGAAGCACAGGAACTCAGCTAAACAAGTGAAACGGAGCTGACTGGGGGCCATATCCCTATCCTCCGAGGTCTATTGACCCTGTAAGGCCTACTACCTGCCTCCGACCCGCATGTCCTGGCGCCATCTTGGATTCCGGCGACGCGGGCTGTCATTGCTTGTCTCCTGCCCGGTGCCTGCAGACCTCTGACTGCTGGTGAGGGGGTAAGTTGGTTGCCCCGGCCCTCTCCCTGTTGAGCGGACTGCATCCGGCTTCTACATCGGGACCTGCGTGCGCTGTAGCGGTGAGCAGCGGATGCTGCGCCGCCTGTTCCTGGATTGAAGGAGGGCTTGTGGATCGGTGTGGCTGACCGGCGGCTCTATTATTATCTTCGGTCCCTACCCGAATTTACTTTGATCTGCCTACACATCTTTTTTTTTTTCAAAATCTCTTTATTGAATTAAGAAATCACGTTGTACAGCAATGGTTGTCAGAACAATACAGTACAGAAAATTGCATCAAAGCATATTTATGCAGGCAGTTATGTAAATAAGATTTCTCAATTCACATTTTACCATTTTATTCCCCAACTCCCCTCCCTTCCCTCAACCCATGACCCCATCCCCCCCCCCCTCCCCCCCTTACCCCTGAACATCAATCTAAGACTTTCGGACTTGAAGTGGCTTCGGAACAATGCCTCACCTCTCACCTTGAGTGATACGCTCACCTAATAGCTGAATTAAAAGGCCAGTCTCCCTAACCTACCTGTAAGCTGAGCCTCTAAATACCACCCAGTAAGTTTGAATGGGGCTATGAGTTCCTGGATTTCAATATCAGAAAGTTGTTTTTCTATGAACCTCCTCCATTTTTTAATAAACTTTTCAACCAGGCGTTCCTTATCCTGTTCTACCTCCAGTCTTTCCAAGTAAAGAACATTTTTCATCATCCCTATGACCTCCTCCCACACTGGTACTTCCTTTTCTAGCCAGTGTCGTAGGAGAGACTTCTTAACCGACATCAGTAGGAGATGTATACATGGCTTAGCAACCAACGATCCTATTTCCTCGTCCTGGTTTTTAGGTATATAGTGAAATATGCATTGCTGTGGTGTGGTACCCACCGTGTCTCCCCAAATGTCATCAATAGAATCTATGGCCTGCTTCCATAACGGTTGCACTTTCGGGCATTCCCATATGGCATGTAATAAACCTGCTTTCGGGAGGCTACACTTTGGACATTCACGCAGATAATAGGCAGGAGCATCATGATAGGATAAATGAAAGGCATACGTCGCTCTATGCATGAGTCTTAATTGTGTCTCTCTCCACTGTTCATTATATGTCGCCCGTCTGACCAATTCCATGCCTTCCCTCATCTTTTTTGATATATTCGGGTCAGATAATTCACTCTCCCAAGGTTTATAGGCCCCTTTTACCAAACCTATTGTCTGAATGCTATGGAGTCTACGTTGTAATTCAGAAAGGGGCATGTGAGAGCCATCATTGCCTAGCAAGGCCGCAAACCATGGTAACCTATCAGAATCACCAACAGAATTTGCCTGAGCGTTGCAGTAACTTCTAATTTGCTGATAGGGAAGATAGTGAGCATCTTGAAAGTCAAATTGTGTTTTGACCTGGTCCCAATCTAGCCAATGGAGACCAGAAGTTTGTAGTAGATCCTTGAGTCTCAGTATATTTTTCTCCCTCCACGTCCGGAACATACTATTCTCCCTACCTTGGGGAAACGCCGGCAGCGACCATAATGGTAATCTGGGTGACAGGTAATAAGGAAGACCATAGATTTTCCTAATCGCCTTCCACGCCATTATGGTGTCCTTCAATAAAATACACTGTCTTATTGACACCGGTATGTCTTTTAACCTAGAATGTAATAGGGCCTCCAGCTTTTCTCCATCAGCTAACTCCCTTTCAAATATAATCGCCGAATAATAGCCCGTACCCCACACCCAATCACGCACATGTCTAAAAAGCGCCGCCAAGTTATAGTGACGAATATTCGGCAGTTGTAACCCCCCTTCATGTTTCAGCATCGTTAATTTAGCATAGGCAATGCGAGGTCTCTTAGTTTTCCAGAGGAAACGATTGAAAGCTCTTTGCATCCTAGCTACATCTGTGTGTTTTAACAACAATGGAATAGTCTGAAGCGGATAAAGAAGCTTTGGAAAGCTTACCATTTTGATCAAGTGAGCCCTCCCACACACCGACAAGGGAAGGTCCTGCCATTTTTCTAATTCATTCTCTATTTTAAGGAAGAGAGGGGGATAATTCAGAGTATATAATGACGCAGGGGTGCGACCTATCTTAATGCCCAAATAAGTCAGATAATCCCTCCTAACCTCCACTCTATTCTGAAAATGTTTGGCTGCAGGAGACCGATGATCTAGGAACAGTAACTGACTTTTTTCCACGTTGACCATATATCCCGTGGCCCTTCCATAGAGATTTAACGCCTCTAGAGTCCTCTCTAAATGGAGTTCCGGGGAACCAAAATATAATAAGATGTCGTCTGCAAAGCAACTAACTTTCAACACCTTGACCCCTATGTTAATGCCCTCAAAAGTGTCCGATTTAATTAGCCATCTCGCCAAAGGCTCCATTGCTAAATTGAAAAGTAACGGGGACAAGGGACAACCCTGCCTCGTTCCCTTCTCCAGCGTGATTGGTTTGGATAGAAAGCCCGGTGCATTCACTCGTGCCTGGGGGTTATTATAGAGCGCTTTCAAGAAATTCCGGAAGCGTCCTGTAATGTTAACTCTGTCCAGAACCATATACAACCATTGCCAGTTTACATTATCGAATGCCTTCTCGGCGTCTACTGCCAATAACGCTGGAGAAGGCTCGGTTTTGGGATCTCTATATCTACTCAGAACGGTTAGGACTTTACGTACATTAGTTACCGCCGATCTACCTTTCATGAACCCTACCTGATGTGAGCCAATTAGATTCGGTATGCAAATGGATAACCTATTGGCCAAAAGTTTTGCCAGGATTTTAATATCCTGATTGATCAGGGAGATTGGTCTATATGCGCTGGGCTGAGTCAGGTCTCTGCCCGGTTTCGGGAGAATTTTAATATAGGCCAATCTGCCCGAGTCAGGTAAATCACCCCCGGCCAAAACATTATTAAACAGTCTAGTCAACGTCGGGGAAAGTTCTGGGATCATGGCCTTGTAAAATTCCGCCGGGAATCCATCGGGACCCAGGGCTTTACAATTTGATAGCAATTTAATTGTCATCCCCAACTCTTCATCATTAACGTCTTGACATAGCGTTTCCACCGCCTCAGTAGAAAGACGCGGCAAATCCACCCTATCCAAAAGATCCCTTGCCTCCTGAGAGTGGGGGGGGGGGGGGGGGGTCCCCTGAATACAATGTTTGGAAGTAATCTCCTAATATCTCCACTATGTCCTTCGGTTGAGAGCACAGTTTTCCCGAACTGTCCTTTAAGGGATGTAAGGCCGTTTGTTTAACAAATGGGCATGTTAGATTAGCTAATAGCCGACCCGCTTTATTACCGACACGAAAAAACTTTTCCTTTCTTTCCTGACAGTAATCAAAACTGTGTTTAGCCGTGACCCATAAAACTTTATTAGGGGCTGAGGGGTTTTGCAAAAATTGAGTGTACTTCTCCCGCACCTTTTGGGTAGCTTCCTCAAACTTTTTTCTGGCTTCCCTCTTCTTTCCTATCGAGTAAGACATAATTCAGCCCCTAAGAACTGCTTTAGCCGCGTCCCAGAATAAATTCTGATTCGACGCCTGTTCCGCATTATCTTGTGAGTATTCCCACCACCACCCTTTTAGCTTATCTAAGAATTCCCTATCCTTGGATAAATGTTGCGGCATTTTCCACGTAAAATCTTGTCCCCTGGGGACTGTGTCATTATTTCCATAACCACTGGGGCGTGGTCCGAGACTAACAAATCCGAAATTTCTACTAGCTTGACTTTAGAAAGCATCCTCTGCGATGTCAGGAGATAGTCAATCCGGGACCATGACCCCCGGGCATGGGAAAAATGAGTGTACTCGCGATCCACTGGGTGATGGTATCTCCAGGTATCACAAAGGCCTGTATTTTGTATCAGAGGGAGCAACGTCTGGGTCCAATTCTGTGGAGTAACATTATCAAAGGCACTTCGTTTCCTATCTTCCTGTTCGTTATGCACCCTATTAAAATCTCCCGCCACCAGTATCATCTGTGAGTCTTCTCCCAAAATGTCTTTCTCCAACGACTTGTAAAAGTCAGTCTGAGAGGTGTTGGGGGCATAGACATTCTGTAGAACTATCTGACCTACTGGGGAATCCAAGCTTATTCGCATCCGTCTCCCCTGATTGTCAGTGGACATGGAGCGAATCTCGTATTGCAAGCGTTTGTGAAACAAGACCATGGTGCCCGCCTTTTTGCCCACTGATGGTGAACCTACTACCTGCCCCACCCATAATCTACGCATCCTAAAAAAATCAGCCTCTTCTAAATGGGTCTCCTGCAGGAATGCCACATCTACTTTGAGCTTTTTGAGATGGCGCAATACCGCCATACGTTTAGTGGGGGATCGTAGGCCCTTAACGTTCCACGTGACTACACGCATAATAATTTCACTATACACGCGTTCTCTGCAGGAGAAGCCACCAAGAACAGATCAAAACAGGATATCACATATTGGTACCAAGGTAGCTGCACCCCAACCACATTTAGATTAGTGTTCACCCCCACCCATAACCCCCCACCCAACCCCACAACATAGATAAAGCAAATGACGACTTCACTTTTTTCGCACATCTAACAGTGTAGCAGTTGTCACTACATACTTCAAACATCATCAGCTATCTCTTATTATACACCGTTTCCCGGCCCATATAATTCGGCATAATCAATGAGTAATAACACATTAACAAAAGTGAACCAAAAAGTCCAATGATATCTCACGTGACTCTCAAGGACGACCTAATCATACTTTAACGATACTTGGTGCTGTCCATATTCAACTCGGATCCGCTTCCAGATGTCCTGGTTCTGTGGATCTGGGCCCCAATCTCCCCAACTTCTGAGAGACTCCTCTCCCTCTGACCGAGGAAGTTGATCGCTGGGAGGATGGAAACATAAAATCAGAAAATAAGGGATCCGAATCCAGCATCCCCAATGCTTCTCCAGGCGAAAGGAACGTGTCAACCGTCCCATCCTGACGAAAAATTCTCAGGGTTGCAGGGTAAAGTAAGGCGAACTTGACCTTGTTATGAGCAAGAGCGGAGCATACTTGCGAGAATTCCCTCCTGCGCTTGGCCACTTCTGCTGAGTAATCACTGAATAGGAGGATCTTGTTGCCCCTAATCGTTAAGGGCCTCACATTGCGTCGAAACTTCGCTAATATCGCTTCTTTAGCGGCATAATTCAAGTATTTGGCTATAGCAGCTCTAGGTCTCATATTATTGGAACGCGCACCTGCTGTAATTTGCGGCCCCAAACGATGCGCCCTTTCCACTGTACAGGTGCCACGCAGTCCCAGTGCTTTTGGGATCTCTACCTCACAAATATCGACCAGCTGGTTCGGAGGAATCGATTCGGGAAGGCCGATGATCCGTAGGTTACTCCTCCTGGACCGATTCTCTAAGACGTCCAACTTCTCCTTCAGGTACTGGTTATCTCGCAGGAGGTCACTGACACCATTCTGGGCCTTCTCCAGATCTTCCTCCACTAACGCCACTCTTTGCTCCACCTCGGCAATCTGAGAGGTATGTTGCGCCACATCGGTCTGAAGTTGTTGCAGGGCCGACGAGACCGTGGCTTCTAGGGAGGCCTTAATGTCCGGCGCTAGTAGTTTAGCCACTTCTATGGCCATAGATTTACATGAGGCTGTTAATTCGTCAGCCGTGGTTGGACCACACTCTCCTTCTTCCTCCTCTGAACCCGATGCCTCTGCACTTTTCTGGGTCGACTGCGAGGATGAGCGGGTGAACCTGTGTCGCTTCTCAGCCGCCGGCGCCATTTTGCTCCTGGCTTTCAGGTCGTCACCTGGCGGGAGTGGTGTTCGTGGTTCCTTTTGAGAGCCGCCTCTGACAACAAACTTTTCCATAGGTGCTCCCTACAGTACCAGGGAGATCTGGGGGTACCTATCGGTCCCGGTATGCGGCGGTTCTCTAGAATTTAGGGCCGGTCGAACGGAGAGCCTCTCACTCACGTCCCTCCATGTGCGCGCCGGAACCGGAAGTCCCTGCCTACACATCTTTGTCTGGCGACACCAGTATGTGAAGAAAAGACTGTCAACATATCCTTAGCAGGTACTGGGAAAGATTGTGGGCTCTCTGCATCTCATAGACTGTGCTATTTCTTACTGCTCAAGCCCTTGGGATCGACAGGGTCCCTTTTACACTGTACACTGCTCTCTGTGGGGAGATTGGTCTGTCTGACCTAAAGACCGCTTGCTCTACCTGGGTCTGGGGGTGACAGCCCTCTTCTGCCTCCCTATCTCAAGCTGTATATACATAGGCCGCAAGCCGAGAGTTTCTGGTGGACCCCTTCCTCCTAAATTAATGGTGGATGTCATGAGTCAAACGGAAGACAAGGGGTTTGATAGCCCGACTGACAAAGAGGCGATTGATTTCAGTAAAATAATGTCAGCTATCACGCAGTGTCAGTCCACTCTCACAGTTAAAAAAGATCACCTACAATCTGACCTCACCTGCCTTAGGCATGATATTGATAAAATTCGGGACAGAACCACTGAAGTGGAACGGAGATTGGGTGAAGTGGAGGATGTTGCCCACTCACGTCAGAGCCCTACAGCAGCAAGGGAAGGCCTTGCAAGCTAAAGTGGATGACGCCGAGAACCGTAATAGAATCCGTAACATACGTATTATGGGCCTACCAGAGAGGGCTGAGGGCCAGTCGCCGGAGATCTTTGCAGAGCAGCTCATCAAAAAATGTCTGGATCCAGGGGCGTAGCTAGAAATGACTGGGCCCCATAGCAAAAAAAATTTATGGGCCCCCCCTCCCGGATCTCCCACCCCCACATTACCTCTCGGACCTCGCCGCCACATCCGCAGCTCCTCATGCACTTGCGACGGTTACGCGTAGGACTGAGCACAGACAGTTGGTCACTGGCAACGCATTTGTGCCAGTGTAGGAAATGTATGAATCTAAATGTCTGTGTATTAAAGTAGGACTAGTCAGAACTGCCGCCCAGACTGCGGGACCACTCCAGGGGTCAAGTCCTGGGAAAAAAAGTGTGGGAACTCACCCAAGATCCACTGCCACCCCGACCCCCCCAAAAAAAATAATATTATATATATATATATTTTGCTGAAAATTCAGTGCAACATAAACAAAAACTGGAATTTGCGCTATATGTCTGTTCAGACATAATTCGTCTCTTTCATATTATATGCTTCCCTTATATATAATTTACTTACAGTTCTGAAGACTCAGGGGTGCTGGCAGGCTTGGCCTCAGGGGTGCTGGCTGGCATGGCCTCAGGGGTGCTGGCTGGCATGGCCTCAGGGGTGCTGGCTGGCATGGCCTCAGGGGTGCTGGCTGGCATGGCAGAAGGAGACTGTGAGGCCTTTTTTCTACAAGCAATATTTTTCATTACACCTCAGGTCAGACCACCAATCAGACCCTCAATGTTAATCAGACCTCAGATCACACCTCAGCTCAGACCCCAATATGAATGACCCCCAATCAGACCTAAGATAAGAGCCCCATGCCTATCGTCCACCAGCAAGGCAGCTGGCACTGGGATCTCCATGTTATTGGTCAGTTAATACATCAGGGACCCCCTGGCATGGGGCCTGGGCATAGCTAAGTGCAAACTGGGTGATCCATAGGCAGGACCGGGTGGCTGCCCTCATCCACCAGCCCGTCCCTAGGAAATCTCTCATCAGATGTGAGAGCAGCAGCGATCGATCAGCCAGGATTAATGTGCACAGTGGGAGGCCCCCCCTTAGGCAATTGACAAACTGCCCCCCCCCCCCCTCATTCTTAAGCAAGTGACAAACTCAGTTCTGCTACATCTACAATGAGCAACTACAGCAAATGTAATGCCAAACTGCAGTTCCTCTATGTGATGCCTTGGATAGCTTCCACTGGACTCACAGGCTGTGTGGGTCCAGTGGAAGCTATCCAAGGCATCACAAGGAACTGCAGTTTGGCATTACATTTGCTGTAGTTGCTCATTGTAGATGTAGCAGAGCTGAGTTTGTCACTTGCCTAAGAATGAGGGGGGGGGGGGGGGCAGTTTGTCAATTGCCTAAGGGGGGGCCTCCCACTGTGCACATTAATCCTGGCTGATCGATCGCTGCTGCTCTCACATCTGATGGGAACTGTTAGGAGGCACTGGGGTGACTTTGTACTTGCTCCCTATATAATTGAGTTTGTCTGCTAATAGATCAGGGCACCCAGAGAGAAATCAGATTACGCAAACCAGCTGCTGAAGAATAAGGGGCCACACAAAGGGGCCCATCCAAGCTGAATGACAGATGTAAGGTCATTTACCTGAAGGGCCCCTTACATATGGCAGCACCTTGATAATTCTGACCCATTGTGTAGCAAACTAACAAGGCTTTAATGAAGTGACATTAGTGCTCCGGGGCAGACATACCATAGCTGCAACTGGTGCAGCTGCATAGGGGCCCTGCAAGCATTAGGGCCACAGGCCAGCTCAAAAGTAGCATATGTTCCCTACTGTCTAACTTCCCCTATGCTTTCCGGGGACGTGGGGGCCCAGAAGCCTCCTGACAACTAACAGACACCAGTAATAGAAGTGGCACATTGTAGATGGGGCACCAGATACAGATTTTGCACTGGGGCCACGGAGCTTCTGGTTACACCTTATCCCAGTATGACCACTGTAACTGCCTGCACCCAGCTTTCCCAATCCCCTGAATGGCAAACCTGGAGAATTAGACCGTAGGCGGGTCAGGGGGGCCCGGACTCACTCAGGGACAGTCACTCACTGACTCTACAGTCAGTGAGTCACTCACTTGTCTCGTAAGTTTGCAGCACCGCGCGCTGCACACAGCAGCTTCCTCTTCCGACTGCAACTGATTCTGAAGGCTGAAGCCGCTCCCCCTCCTCACTTCGCCTGGCCCTGCCCTGCACAGTGCGCGTCACGCAGGGCTCGGCTCTCAGCCTCCGCTCCGCCCCCTATCCTGTGAATCTGATTTCAGGCAGTTATCAGCTGCGCCTGCGGGCCGCGTTCTCCTGGCTTGAGGCAGGGGCCCCGTGGGCCCCCCTGACTTAGGGGCCCGGTCGCAATTGCGACTGCTGCGACCCCTATAGCTACGCCACTGTCTGGATCCCATAGATCTTTCCACCACTTTTGTTGCTGAGAGAGCGCACAGAATACCTACCAAACCCTTGCCGCCGGGTGCTCCGGTGCGCCCCTTCATATTGAAAGTTCTGAATTATCGGGACCGTGATACTATCCTGGCGGCGGCCCGTCAAATACAAGATATTAGATTTGAAAACTCCAGGATCTCGTTCTACCCATACTTTTCCTTGGAGGTCCAAAAATTGCGACGCCAGTTCTCTGCGATGAGAGCTTGCCTGAGGGAAAAGGGCCTCCGTTATGCTATGTTATATTCTGCACGCTTAAGGATCCAAGATGGAGACTCTGTTAAATTTTTCACTGCTCCAGAGGAGGCCTCGGACTGGCTTGACGGGAGAGGCTGAGCTTCCAGGACTTCCTAGGCTTCAATAGCATGGTGCATTTTACGGATGTCCAAATTATCTGTGGGAGCTGAAGATAGTCTGAACGTCTTCACTTACCGTAGATTTACATGTTCTCAGGTCAAATTGGGGACTGTTTAGTCTACGTTTACTGGGACTCTCCGATTTAGCAAAGAATTGCTAGCCTTAAGTTTGGGATGATAGGCTCAGATAGGTTGGGGTGGTCTGGGCAGGGTGGGGGGTCATGCCTAACATTGCTACTGTTATGGGTTACTAAATGTTATGTATGTTTGTCTTTTGTCTTGTGGTGTGTGTGGGTGAGTGAATGGCCTGGATGTCCTGGGAGTTTTGTGACTTATGTGGTTGGCCCTATTACATGATGGCGTGCTGTAACTTTATCTCCTGGAACGTCAGGGGACTCAACGACAAAGTGGAAAGATCTCTTGTGTTTAATTATTTAATGAAATTTTCCTCAGATATGGTACTACTCCAGGAGACTCACTTGAGAGTTGTTACCATTGAAGCGCCCATGGGTGGGTTAATCATTCCATGCTATATACAGTAATTACGCCAGTGGAGTCTCTATCCTGGTATCTAAATCAATACCTTTTAAACTCCACTCGGTGCAGACCGATTTGTTTGGGCGGTATGTTATTATACGGGGAAGAGACTACATAGTGGTGGGCCTATATACCCCCCGCCCTTTCAGAGAGGAGTACTAAATGATATTATGGGGAAGGTATCGACTTTGCCAACTGATCCTCTAATTATGATGGGTGACTATAATGCGGTTCTGGATCCAATTGCAGATAGACTCCGCCCTCAGGCCTCGCATAATAGGTCACTTGCCAACTGGGCCGATGCACACGCTCTGTTTCTTCACCCAAATGATCGTCAATATTCCTGTCACTCGGCTTCTTTTGATACCTTGTACCGTATAGATTTGGTGTTTGTGAACAGGGAGTTATTGCCGTGGCTGTCTAAGGTGGAATACCTTCCGCGGGGTATCTCTGACCATGCCCCGATGCTAGTGATTTTGGCTATGCCGCTGGCACCCCCGGACGGGCAGTGGCGTCTCAATGCTAGATGGCTGGAGGTGTTACCGGTGGCCTGTGCAGCTCTTGAGGGAGCAACTGACTACTGGGCGTCAAATGAGGGGTCAGCTAATCCTGCTGTTGAATGGGAGGCCTTTAAGGCGGTGCAGCGCGGCACATTTATACATGCCATTGCCTCACATAGGAAAGAATTAGTGAGTACTAGGACCAAACTAGAAGTAGAGATAGCGAACAAAGAACATGAGTACACTCAGAGTCCTAGCCCAGAGACCAGAGGTGAGTGGGAAGAGGCCCAGAGGAGATATCATCTTCATCTGTTAGAATATACTCAGAGAATTCTTGTACAGTCACTCAGAATTGAGAAAGCTCGTTGGAAGAACGAGTGAAACGTTTTCAAGAAATCTACAGTACGTCCAGTTGCCTTGATTTATTCTTTACAGATATACTCAGAAGAAGCTATTATATCAGAAACAAGCAGTGTTCTCAGAATGGGACAAAAACGGGAGGGCTTTGGCTTATTTAGCGAAAACAGAAAATCCTCAGACAGCGGTCTCCCTTATTGCTAATGCGGAAGGAACCCAGTTTTCCCAACCAGGGGATATTTGTACTCAATTTGCCTGTTTTTATTCTGACTTATATACCTCTAAAACTCCATATGCAGCTAGTGATATTCAGGGGTTTCTGAAGAACGTCCAGCTTACGCCACTTTCGCACTCGGACAGATCTTTTCTGGATGCTCCCATTGAGGTGGGGGAGTATAGGGCAGCAATAGAAAGCATGATGGTGGGGAAATCTCCTGGTCCGGATGGTTTGCCGTTAGACTGGTATAAGACGGATATAGACAAACAAAGTGCGCGGTTGTTAAAACTCTTTAACTACGCCTTTGAGTGCAATAGATTGCCTCCAACATTCATGGAGGCGACTATTGTGGTAATCCACAAACCAGGGAAACCTCCGGACCAGTGCAGCTCCTATAAAGAAAAAGGGGGTCAGTCAGCACATCCCAAAGCGCAGGGGCACGTTGCTATGGCTGAGAACAACACTGTAAAACAAAACATGCAATGCAACAGCTCTCTGCAAACCAAATAAAGTACAAAATTGCATAATAATTGCAAGTGCTATACTAATAAGTTAGAGATGCTTGGCAAATCATTTTGTACAAAATTATTTGAGCCCGTCTGCCGCACGTCAAGGCGATCTCTGTAAGACGGGTTCCTAACACTAAATCCTGTTATGTGCCATGACGGCTACCATATAAATGTCACGGCTGTATGGGAGCAACAATAGTATACACAGTTAAAAGAGCTACTGACTGGACCCAAACTAGGGAGGATAAAGGGTGACCCCTGTCAGACCCTCAAAGCTCTCCCTATTCTGCTAAAGCACATGCCCGGATCCAAATGGCGGAACGAGGCATGCCCACGTGCCTAAGACTGATGACCACTGTAACCCCTACAATAGTGGAAGGGGCACGGCCACCGGTGCCCTACTCAGTATATGGAGGGAACCGTGGCCACCTCAGATCCAGTCAGAAAATAATCAGGTACACAACAATGTCTGTACACTTAGCTGAAGGTGTTGCAGCCGCAGAGAAGACGGATCCAAGGACAGCTGGCAATATCCGGAGTGCTTGCTGCAGCAGAACACAGGTCCAGTGAACTGATAGCTACAAGTGAAGATACTAAAGCAAGAGCTACAACTGAAATGAGAACTATAATCCACGCCCTACTATAGGAGGAGGGGTGATATAAAGAGAGGGAAATCAAACGCATGAGGAACAGCTGGGAGGAAGGAAACCAAAAGTAAACAGAGCAGTGAGAACTCCTCCCAGCTCTAGTAGTGACATCATCACAGGGGTGGAGAAACAGAGCTGTGAGAACGTCCCAAAGCTCTGGTAGTGACAATAATTCAGCAAGTGTAGGTTCCACATGCATGCTGGGCCTGCTTTAATTTCTGTCATTTTTGGTGCCAAAATGGCCTCCATTATATCCAAGGAATGCAGGTACCAACATGCATGCCGAGCCCACTCCACATCACTCCTGGTGCCAAATGGCCACCAAAGACTGCAATGAGAGTCCACAAACTATCTCTCTCCTGGTGCAATTTGTTTGCAGAGAGCTGTTGCATTGCATGTTTTGTTTTACAGTGTTGTTCTCAGCCATAGCAACGTGCTCCTGCACTTTGGGATGTGCTGACTGACCCCCTTTTTCTTTGCAGTTTGTACTGGACGTGTGGCTGACACCTCAGTTGTGCACTCCTGACCAGCTCGTCTGCCCCATAGGCTGATTTTAATTAGTGTGAGTATATAGCTTGGCCTGCTCCCCTTCACTCACTGGAAGCCATTTGGCACCAGGAGAGAGATAGTTTGTGGACTCTCATTGCAGTCTTTGGTGGCCATTTGGCACCAGGAGTGGTGTGGAGTGGGCCCGGCATGCATGCATGTGGAACCTACACTCCCTGAATTGCATGATAGCCGTCATGGCACATAACAGGTAGAATTTAGTGTTAGGAACCCGTCTTACAGAGATCGCCTTGACGTGCGGCAGACGGGCTCAAATAATTTTGTACAAAATGATTTGCCAAGCATCTCTAACTTATTAGTATAGCAATTGCAATTATTATGAAATTTTGTACTTTATTTGGTTTGCAGAGAGCTGTTGCATTGCATGTTTTGTTTTACAGTGCAGCTCCTATAGACCAATCTCCCTTTTAAACATAGATGCGAAAATCCTAGCTAAACTTCTCGCTAGACGCCTCAGAGATGTAGTTTTGTCAGTGATTGATCCTGATCAATCTGGTTTCATGCCGGGTAAGACCACTGATATTAATCTTAGAAGATTATTTACCAACTTACAGGTCTCACATGATAACGCGGGTTCCCGAGTGATCGCGTCCCTCGATAATGAAAAGGCATTCAACTCGGTTGAATGGAATTTTGTGTGGGAGACATTATGTTGTCTGGGCTTCCCCCAATCCTTCACAAGGTGGGTACAATTACTATACCAAGCCCCCATGGCAAGGGTTAGGGTAAATGCATACCGTATTTTTTGCCCTATAAGACACACTTTTTTCCCCCAAAAGTGGGGGGAAAACAGCACTGCGTCTTATGGGGCGAATGCTGCGATTTTGCCGAATTTTAAATGATACACCCGCCACGATGCAGCGCTGCGGGTGTATCAGCTGTGAGGGAGGAGGGGCTGGGGGCCGGCATCTGCATTTATAATAACAGCGGGGCCCGTGCAGTGACTGTATTCTACTACACGGGCCCCGCTCACTGTATAATCGTATCTGTAATAGTTAATTGTTATGTATATAATCGGGTAATCAGCGCCTGTATACTTACAACTACAAGCACTCGTAGCAGAGAGGAGGGAGGAGGCAGGCCGGGAGGATGGGTGCTGGCAGCGTGAGTCACCACGTCACGCGCCTGCGCCGCCCACTTTATGAATGAAGCAGGCGGCGTGGGCGCATGACGTGGTGACTCACGCTGCCAGCGCCCGTCCTCCAGGCCTGCCTCCTCTCTTCTCTCTGCTACGAGCGCTTGTAGTTGTAAGTATACAGGCGCTGATTACCCGATTATATACATAACAATTAACTATTACAGATACGATTATACAGTAAGCGGGCCCGTGTAGTAGAATACAGTCACTGCACGGGCCCCGCTGTCATTATAAAAGTAGATGCGACCCCCACCCCCTGTATTGAGGGTCATTCACTACAGGGACACTGTTATGGAGGGGATCTGTGGATGACACATAGCATAAGATGCTATATATGTGTCATCCACAGATCCCCCCCATAACTGTCATACACAGATCCCCATAACAGTGCCATCCAGAGACCCCAATAAGAGCCACCCACAGATCCCCCATAAGTGTCACCCACAGATCCCCCATAAGTGTCACCCACAGATCCCCCATAAGTGTCACCCACAGATCCCCTATAAGTGTCACCCACAGATCCCCCATAACAGTGCGTCACCCACAGATCCCCCATAACAGTGCATCACCCACAGATCCCCCATAACAGTGCGTCACCCACAGATCCCCCATAACAGTGCGTCACCCACAGATCCCCCATAACAGTGCACCATCCACAGACCACAATTAGTTCAAAACCCACCAAAAGCACACCTTTTGGTTCAAAATATTTTTTTTCTTATTTTCCTCCTCAAAAACCGAGGTGCGTCTTATGGGCCGGTGCGTCTTATAGAGCGAAAAATACGGTACCTGTCGCGTCCCTTTGCCCTTCATAGAGGTACTAGACAGGGGTGTCCTTATCACCTATTTTATTTGCCCTAGTTATGGAACCCCTTACCCAATTAGTCAATAGATTGGGTTTGATTGAGGGATGGTCTATAGCTGGAATACAGGAAAAGATTTCGCTTTACGCTGATGACCTGCTAGTGTATCTAGCTGATGCAGGTCCCTCCCTGGAGGCTCTTTTGGATACCATAGATGGCTTTGGGAAATACTCAGGCCTCAGAGTCAATTGGAGTAAATCTAGTCTCTGTTTAATAGATGAGATGGATCCCGCAGATATAACGCCCCTGTCATGTTTGAAGGTAGTTGAATGTTTTGTCTATTTGAGGATCAAGGTACACAGAGATCCCAAACAGTTCTATCGGCTCAATGTAGTCCCCACTATGGAGTATATTACTCGTAAACTGGAGGCTTGCGAAAATTTGCCACTGACATTAATAGGTAGAACAAATATGATAAAAATGGTTTTGTTGCCTAAACTTCTATATCTTAACAGAGCAGCTCCTACAAAGATCCCCCATACCCATTTTGATTCCCTGGATAAGATTTTGTCCCCTTTTCTGTGGAAACACCAGTCCCCTCGCATTGCTAGGAAATCTCTGAAAGCCCTATATAATCAGGGAGGTTTAAGACTACCAGACATGTATTTGTACTATATTGCTGCCCAGTTAGTGTATGCCTCCTGGTGGATTAGGGCGGATGCCAATAATCCTGCAGTGGTATTAGAGGCGGCTCTGGTGGGCTCTTATGAGGCATTGGCTAACTTGGTATATCGGGGGGGGGTGGGGGGGGGTAGTGACCTCAGCCTTGCATTACACTGAAGCAATGGCGGCAGTGGTGATGGCTTGGAAGCAGTTTGTGGCGACGCACATGGAGAGTGAGGGGAGTGATGCTTGGTCCCCGTATATACCATTGTGGCGCAATAAGCAGTTGCAGGAACTGTTTCACTTACCGGACTATGAATGAATTTTGGCCCCAAAGGGGTGTGAAGTACCTTACCCAATTGTATGTAGATGGGGTCTTCTGCTCATTTGAGAGTCTTCGCAGAGAATACAATTTACCCCGTACATGTTTCTATCGGTACTTCCAGCTGAGGCACGCCTGTGAGGCCCAATTTAAAGCTTTATCTCTGTGTTTAAAGTGTGGCCCCATTGAGTCTGTGGCTCGGTTGAAACAACCATACAAACCTATTTTATCATTCTATGTTGAAATTATGAAAATGCAGGACTCTCCGCTCTGTCGCTCCTGTGAGCGTTGGAGGGTTGATATCCCAGATATGGAGGCGTCTCACCTGGAGGAACTGAGCTCTGTTTGGAAGAACACGGTAATAGGCTCTCGTGACCAGCTTATTCAACTTAAGTGGATACACAGGGTTTATCTCACTCCAGTTTGTCTGCATCATATGCGTAAGCTCCCAGACCCTTCTTGTACCAGGTGTGGAGAGCCGAGAGGTTCTTTGTATCATATGATATGGACTTGTCCTGTCATGCGGGGGTACTGGAGTGAAATTTGTGGTTTTATCTCCTCAAAGCTGGGGCTCCCAGGGATACTCTCTCCTACTGTTTGTTGGGTTTGGTGACAGAAATAGTTCCTACCAAATATGGAAGGAAGTTGCTCCGTTTACTTATGTTCTATGGGAGGAAAACAATCCTCTTGAATTGGAAACCACCAAAGAACCCCACCCTTGGTTCCTGGATCCAACTAATAAACGCTGACCTGCAGTTGTACAAACTCATTTATGCAGCGAGGGGGACTCCTGATAGGTTCGATCAGATTTGGGGCTTGTGGTTAAGTGCGCAGGGTACTATCTGATTGTAGGTGCAGGGCTCTGGGACTCCAGGATGTATGTGTGTGTGTGTGTGTAAATGGGTGTCTCATCCTGGACTCGTAAATATGCCATGATGTAACACGGGACTGCCTCCTCTTCTAGCAAAATATTGTCATTGATCTATTCTGATGTACATCCCGGTTAGGGATCCTTGTATGAGTACCGGATTGTGGACTTGTTGTCTGCTGTCTTTGTTTCTGTTTCCCCTTGAAATTTGGTGTAGTTTGGAAATCTTAAAATGTTTTCTATAAATAAACACTATTAAAAAAAAGTATGGAAGTCTCGTCTTGAGTGTTTCAATCCTGCCTTTGCTGTGGAGTGGCAGACTGCCCCAACTGCTGATGTGATAATTATCTGGGGAGCCATATGACAGTTGGTCACCTCTAGTAGTCATACGAGGGACACTAAAAGGTCAGTGATATGCAGGACATCCTGTGTTGCCTCTCATAGTTAGGCTTCCAACTGGCATTTTTTAGCAGAAGACTGCTCACCCACACACACCAAAGGAGTCCCAGGAGTGTCTCAGCCAGATTGCAACACTTTGTTGGCCTGCCCGACAAAGTGTTGGCTGTAACATCTGGGGCTAAATGTCCTTCAGGATACCATAAGGATCAACCGTATTTCATCTTGTATCCAGGCTAGAAGCGACCCAACAGAGTGCTAGAACCTCATTTCAGTTTTTCCCAATAAACACCCTTTCATTCTAATATCACTTACATATATCATCATTACATTCACACATATAGCGGGAGATTTATCAAAAACAGTGCACAGGAAAACAGGCTTATTTGCCCATAGCAACTATACCTTTGCTTTTGAAATCTGTGGCTACATTTAGCAGATTTTATCATATCAGAATGAGGGCTAAGTCCATATATTATACTTGCATCTATTGTGTTAGTACATTATTGTCAGTGCTTTTTCTTTTATAAATGTAGCCATGTACACCCGCATAGTTATTTATCACATCATGCAGGATGTTTTTTTTTTAAATCTTTTTCTGTGATTTTTTTTGCTTAGTCTGTAGTATATATTTAAAGGAGTGGCACCCTCAAGTGTGAATGCGCTTATATTATCAGGGGAGTAGTATTTTGGTGCACTTTTGCCCCACCTTTCCCATAGGTGACCTTGATTAAGGTAGCACATATAGCTGTGCGTGCTTCCTCCTTTCATTGGTTGCTTGATGCATATAGCGGTAAATAGGAGCAGCACACTAAATGTGCAGGGTTTGCACTCCTGAGTGTAGATGCCCAACAGCATAGATACCGTATTTTTTGCCCCATAAGACGCACTTTTTCCTCCCCAAAAATGGGAGGAAAATGCCCCTGCGCCTTATGGGGCAAATGCTGGCAGTTTTACATTGCTGGATGCGATGTACGGAGCGGGGGTCGGGGGAGGGACTGGGAGGAGGAGCTGGGGGCCGGCAATAGCGGTGGGGCGGTGCGGTCACTGTACTATAGCCCCGCCCCACCGCTCCGGTATACTAATATAAAATGTATTATTGAATTAAAAGTTATTAAACATGCCCCCCTCACTCCTAATAGTACCGTATATCCTAATTTCTTCTGTATAATGCCGGCAGGCAGGACGGGCGGGCGGCAGCGTAACTCCCTGATGTCACGTGCCTGCGCCGCCTCCTTTATGAATGAAGCAGGCGGCGCAGACAAGTGACGTCACTGAGGGACGCGCCGGCCCGCCTGCCGGCATTATACAGAAGAAATTCGGATATACGGTACTATTAGGAGTGAGGGGGGCATGTTTAATAACTTTTAATTCAATAATACATTTTATATTTGTATGCGGCGGCGGCGGGGGGGGCACACGGAATCTGTGGATGGCACAGTTAAGGGGTGGGGGTCTGTGGATGGCACTGTTATGGGCTGGGGGGGCACTGTGGATGGCACTGTTATGGGGTGGGGGGTCTGTGGATGGCACATATATAACAGTGCCAGCCACAGATACCCCCCCTGTAACAGTGTCCGTCATCCACAGATCCCCCCATAAGTGTCCGTCATCCACAGATCCCCCCATAAGTGTCTGTCATCCACAGATCCCACCATAAGCGTCCGTCATCCACAGATCCCCCCATAAGTGTCCGTCATCCACAGATCCCCCCATAAGCGTCCGTCATCCACAGATCCCCCCATAAGTGTCCGTCATCCACAGATCCCCCCATAAGTGTCCGTCATCCACAGATCCCCCCATAAGTGTCCGTCATCCACAGATCCCCCCCATAAGTGTCCGTCATCCACAGATCCCCCCCATAAGTGTCCGTCATCCACAGATCCCCCCATAAGTGTCCGTCATCCACAGATCCCCCCATAAGTGTCTGTCATCCACAGATCCCACCATAAGTGTCCGTCATCCACAGATCCCCCCATAAGTGTCCGTCATCCACAGATCCCCCCATAAGTGTCCGTCATCCACAGATCCCCCCATAAGTGTCCGTCATCCACAGATCCCCCCCATAAGTGTCCGTCATCCACAGATCCCCCCCATAAGTGTCCGTCATCCACAGATCCCCCCATAAGTGTCCGTCATCCACAGATCCCCCCATAACAGTGTCCGTCATCCACAGATCCCCCCATAACAGTGTCCGTCATCCACAGATCCCCCCATAACAGTGTCCGTCATCCACAGATCCCCCCCATAACAGTGTCCGTCATCCACAGACCACCATTAGTTCCAAACCCACCAAAAGCACACTTTTTGGTTAAATTTTTTTTCTTTCTTATTTTCCTCCCCAAAAACCTAGGTGCGTCTTATGGGCCGGTGCGTCTTATAGGGCAAAAAATACGGTAGGTTTAGAATAGGACCTGCCTGACTGAGACCACCTTGGCACTGGTAGGCGGGCACAGATCTGTTCTGATCAAAATATATTGGCTGAGAGTCTTAGATTTTATTATATCAGAGTGAGGGCTTAGTCCATATATAATGCTTGCATCTGTTGTGTTGTAGTGCATTATTTTCCGTGATTTTTTCTTTAGAAATGTAGCCATGCACATCCGCATATTCATTTATTACATAGTGCCGGAGGTTGTTAATCTTTTTCAGTGATTTTAACATTTAGTGGGGAAAAAAAATCACTTTTTAAAAATACACACGAGATGTTCAGTGCACTGAGGGCGGGCCCTAGGGCCTCATTGTGCCACAGTTACGTTCCTCTTCTCAGTAAGCCCCTCCTTTCTCTTGTTGATTGACAAGGCCAGGCCTCTTGCCTGACCCTGTAATCTTGTGCCTGAGCCAGATTTTCAGTGCATATGCAGTACAGGTTTTTTCTCCTGGGCAGAAGCCAGAAACAGAACTGAGCATGCCTCGAAATGCAAGATTTTGTGGCCAGGGGGTAGCATTATACAGATGCCTGGCTTTGCCAATCAACAAGTTTAAAGGGGTTATCTTCTGGGGGGGGAGTCTTACAGCAGCCCCCCCTTCGTGGCTGGACCTGCGAAAGGAAACATACTTACCTGCTCCCCACTACTGGGTAACAACTCCTTCACAGCCTCACAGCCACTACAGCACTCCGGACCCCACTGTCAACATTTGGTTTGCCGCTGCTTCAGCCAATGACTGGCAAAACTGGTGTCCTGCCCCCTTTGTGTCACTTCAATTGGTGATAAGACGCAAGGGGGGCTGGTCACTGCTGCAGCCAGTCATTGGCTACAGTGCTGTCAAACTGGATGTTGACAGTGGGGGACCTGAGCTCTGTTCTCTCTGTAACTGCTGCACCCTCTCCACTTTGATAAGGCTGGGTGAAGATGTTTGCACTTCCTGACCCTGTCAATCGAAGTACAGAGGGTGCGGCAGTTTCAGAGAGAGCTGAGCCTCTTGGTGTAATGACAATGCCCCTTTGCTCCTAGAGGCTCATTTGCATATATTAAAACTACCTTTTTCTCAGGAATGCAGGCACATATGAACATGAGCCAACAAAAGAAACAAACCAATAACCCCAAAAAGATGAGAAAACGCACATATAAAATATATGTAATTTATTGAAACATAATCAAATGACAAGAAATGTATGACATAAGGCACAAGGGTATAGGAGGGTGGGAGGCCCCATGTAGCGGGGTCATAAACAACCTCCCTCACAAAAACCCAACTGACAGGGAAAAACGGTCACAGCCCTGGGTGTAAGGCCGCATGAATATGGGAGAACTGTAAGTTCACCCAAAGTGACATATAATAATATGTATGTTGCATGCATGTAAAAGGTAAGTATGATCACACATAGCAGACTTGCCCACCCTGGATGACTGGGATGGCCGCATATAAAATGCTGGTAGCCAAATAACTGTAAGTAAAGGCCGGGAAAGAGTGCTAAGTGCAAGCAGTGACATTAAAGTAACAAACTAACCAAGCATAACAACAGAACATACACTCACCTAAAGAATTATTAGGAACACCTGTTCTATTTCTCATTAATGCAATTATCTAGTCAACCAATCACATGGCAGTTGCTTCAATGCATTTAGGGGGGTGGTTCTGGTCAAGACAATATCCTGAACTCCAAACTGAATGTCAGAATGGGAAAGAAAGGTGATTTAAGCAATTTTGAGCGTGGCATGGTTGTTGGTGCCAGACGGGCCGGTCTGAGTATTTCACAATCTGCTCAGTTACTGGGATTTTCATGCACAACCATTTCTAGGGTTTACAAAGAATGGTGTGAAAAGGGAAAAACATCCAGTATGCGGCAGTCCTGTGGGCAAAAATGCCTTGTGGATGCTAGAGGTCAGAGGAGAATGGGCCGACTGATTCAAGCTGATAGAAGAACAACGTTGACTGAAATAACCACTCGTTACAACCGAGGTATGCAGCAAAGCATTTGTGAAGCCACAACACGCACAACCTTGAGGCGGATGGGCTACAACAGCAGAAGACCCCACCGGGTACCACTCATCTCCACTACAAATAGGAAAAAGAGGCTACAATTTGCACGAGCTCACCAAAATTGGTCTGTTGAAGACTGGAAAAATGGTTTCTTGAACATGACAATGAGTTCACTGTAGTAAAATGGCCCCCACAGTCACCAGATCTCAACCCAATAGAGCATCTTCAGGATGTGGTGGAACGGGAGCTTCGTGCCCTGGATGTGCATCCCTCAAATCTCCATCAACTGCAAGATGCTATCCTGTCAATATGGGCCAACATTTCTAAAGAATGCTATCAGCACCTTGTTGAATCAATGCCACGTAGAATTAAGGCAGTTCTGAAGGCAAAAAGTGGTCCAACACCGTATTAGTATGGTGTTCCTAATAATTCTTTAGGTGAGTGTAGATTACCCATGGTATGCTGGAACCCAGAGTCTGTGACCGGAGCTGCACCTCGACGCACGTTTCGCCTGGAGAGGCTTCGTTAGGAGGCGCAGGGAGCGGTCCGACAGTCACTGCGCCTGCGCCGAATACAGACGCACACGGCGCAGGCGCGAGAATTCGGCCGCGATGGAGGCTGTCAATCTAGAGGAGAGGGGCGGGCTGGAGGGACGAGCGGGGCGGCAGACATGGTGAGTAGACGGAGCCTCTAGGTGCTGAAAAGACGCCCCCATAGCACCTAGGGGCTCATTTGCATAGCAATAAAAGTTCGTTTTTTAGGGTAACCGCTGCAGAGAAAGGTATTACAATAGCATGGTTAGGTACAGCAGACACTAGCAGATCGCTAATGTCTGACAGCTAATTAGGTCAAAATGTGGTGGTAGAAACCCTTTAAATATACTCGAGCGAAGCCAGGTCCTTCAGCTAGTTATAGCTAAAATTAAAAAAATTAAAAAGAGAAAAAAGCATTATAGCTAAAACTGATAAGAATATGACTTAAAGTAAACATGTTACTATGAAAATGCAATGTAAGCAACAGTCTGCATGTTATAGAGCATGAGGAGCTGAGCAGATTGATGTATAGCTTTACACTGCTCACAAAAAGTTTGGGATATTTGTCTTGTGGGCAAAATTTCAGGATGAACCTAGGGTTTGGCGATATCAAAAATATTCAGACGATAACGATATCAAGAAATGTATCGCGATAACGATATATATTGCGATAAAGACGTTATACTGTATGGGGACAGGGGCAGCCACAAGGTGACGTTATATGGTATGGGGGCCACAAGGAGACGTTATACTGTATGGGGACAGGGGCAGCCACAAGGTGACGTTATATGGTATGGGGGCCACAAGGAGACGTTATACAGTGGGGGACCTGTATGGGGGCCACAAGGAGACGTTATACTGTATGGGGGCCTCAAGAAGACGTTATACTGTGTGTGGGCCACAAAGAGATATTATACTGTATGGGGGCCACAAGGAGACGTTATACTGTATGGGCGCAGCCACAAGGAGACGTTATACGGTATGGGGGCCACAAGAAGACGTTATACTGTATGGGGGCCACAAGGAGACGTTATACTGTATGGGGGCCTCAAGAAGACGTTATACTGTGTGGGGGCCACAAAGAGATATTATACTGTATGGGGGCCACAAGGAGATATTATACTGTATAGGGCAGCCACAAGGAGACATTACACTGTATGGGGGCAGCCACAAGGAGACATTATACTGTATGGGGGCCACAAGGAGACATTATACTGTATGGAGGCCACAAGGAGACATTATACTGTATGGGGGCAGCCATAAGGAGACATTATACTGTATGGGGGCCACAAGTAAACACTATACTGTATGTGGGTAGCCACAAGGAGACGTTATACGGTATGGGGGCCACAAGCAGACGTTATACTGTATGGGGGCCACAAGGAGACGTTATACTGTATGGGGGCCACAAGGAGATATTATACTGTATGGGGGCCACAAGGAGATATTATAGTGTGGGGCAGCCACAAGGAGACATTATACTGTAAGGGGGCCACAAGGAGATATTATACTGTATGGGGGCCACAAGGAGATATTATAGTGTGGGGCAGCCACAAGGAGACGTTATACTGTATGGGGCAGCCAGAATGAGAAATTATACTGTACGGGAGCCACAAGGAGATGTTATACTGTATGGGGGCCACAAGGAGACATTATACTGTATGGGGCTTATACTGGTGGGACTCATGACCTGTATATTCCCCTTGGGTCTAGTACATCCCCATCTATGTGCACTGTACAAAGTACACTGTATACAGGGGTGGGGCCCGGGTGCTGTACACCGTATATGGGGAGGGGTCGGGCGTTCATGTGTATTTGGGGGGCAGTAAATGGTAATGTGGTATATTTTTGTTTTAGGTGCTATTTTTCAACGCTAGAGCTGGCACTGCCTTATGCAGGGGCTGCTGCAAAAACCGATGAGCCTGCCAATCGATGGTAAGATAGGATCGGAGATGGTATTACCTAGGAGACATGTTTATTCATTACCCTAGTCCGCGTTTGTGTTTTCCCCCGCTGTGGACAATGGTACAGGCCTGGCTCGCAGCTGGCCTGTGAGGACGCCGTTGTCTTTTCTCCTCTCTCATTGGCTGCTAAAGTTTGGGCCTTCTAGGTGGCCGTAGCGTGGCCTATGAGTGCCAGTTCTTGGATCGGTGGGTGGAGTCCAGGTAAAGTAGGAACGAGGAGGGGGCGGTTGCAGTGAGAACTGGCAGGCAATGTGCACAGGCGGCTGGACGCAGACGTTTTAGAAGCGGTCAGTGCAAGTGCGATCGTTCCTATGACGTCACTAATATACCGCGGTAATTAAGAAACAGTGATATCGCCATTTCTTAATACCGTGGTATATCGTTAACACCGGTATATTGCCCAACCCTAGATGAACCTAAAATGCACTCTAACCTTTACAGGTGAACTTAATGTAACCTCTAAACTTGTGAATGCACATGTCCAACTGTTCAATGTTTCAGTACTTTTAGCAAAATTCACAACAGGTGTTTGACCCATGAAACGCCCCAAAAAATGTCCTGGTTTAATTAGAACTGGTATTTAAACAGTCCGCCTCATCATGCTGTTCACATTTTGACATCATGAGACCAAGACAACACCTAACAATTTATCAACAGTACCTCGCCATTGTAAGGCTTCAAGCAGGATGTTCTCAGACGGAAGTGGCCACTGAGCTTAGAGTGTCACAGAGTGTCATAAGCAGGTTGCAACAGAGATACAGAGACTGGAAGAGTCACAGAAAGGCATAGAAGTGGACGTCCTTTGGCCACATCCCACACTGATGATTGCTTCATTGTGAACAATACCCTGCGGAACCGGATGATGAATGCCACACAACTGCAGGCACATTTAAGGGAGGTGAGAGGCACCCAAGTGTCACGTCATTTACAGTACAGACCAAAAGTCTGGACACACCTTCTCATTCAAAGAGTTTTCTTTATTTTCATGACTATGAAAATTGCAGATTCACACTGAAGGCATCAAAACTATGAATTAACACATGTGGAATTATATACAGTGGGATGCGAAAGTTTGGGCAACCTTGTTAATCGTCATGATTTTCCTGTATAAATCGTTGATTGTTATGATAAGAAAATGTCAGTTAAATATATCATATAGGAGACACACACAGTGATATTTGAGAAGTGAAATAAAGTTTATTGGATTTACAGAAAGTGTGCTATAATTGTTTAAACAAAATTAGGCAGGTGCATAAATTTGGGCACCACAAAAAAGAAATGAAATCAATATTTAGTAGATCCTCCTTTTTCAGAAATTACAGCCTCTAAACGCTTCCTGTAAGTTCCAATGAGAGTCTGGATTCTGGTTGAAGGTATTTTGGACCATTCCTCTTTACAAAACCTCTTTAGTTCATTCGGGTTTGATGGCTTCCGAGCATGGACAGCTCTCTTTAAGTCACACCACAGATTTTCAATTATATTCAGGTCTGGGGACTGAGATGGCCATTCCAGAACGTTGTACTTGTTCCTCTGCATAAATGCCTTAGTGGATTTTAAAGCAGTGTTTAGGGTCGTTGTCTTGTTGAAAGATCCAGCCCCGGCGCAGCTTCAGCTTTGTCACTGATTCCTGGATATTGGTCTCCAGAATCTGCTGATACTGAGTGGAATCCATGCGTCCCTCAACTTTGACAAGATTCCCAGTCCCTGCACTGGCCACACAGCCCCACAGCATGATGGAACCACCACCATATTTTACTGTAGGTAGCAGGTGTTTCTTGGAATGCTGTGCTCTTTTTCCTTCATGCATAACGCCCCTTGTTATGGCCAAATAACTCAATTTTAGTTTCATCAGTCCATAGCACCTTATTCCAAAATGAAGCTGGCTTGTCCAAATGTGCTTTAGCCCACCTCAAGCGGCACTTTTTGTGCTGTGGGCGGAGAAAAGGCTTCCTCTGCATCACTCTCGCATACAGCATCTCCTTGTGTAAAGTGCTCCGAATGGTTGAACAATGCACAGTGACTCCATCTGCAGCAAGATGATGTTGTAGGTCTTTGGTGCTGGTCTGTGGGTTGACTCTGACTGTTCTCACCATTCGTCGCTTCTCTCTATCCGAGATTTTTCTTGGTCTGCCTCTTCGAGCCTTAACTTGAACTGAGCCTGTGGTCTTCCATTTCCTCAATATGTTCCTAACTATGGAAACAGACAGCTGAAATCTCTGAGACAGCTTTCTGTATCCTTCCCCTAAACCATGACGGTGAACAATCTTTGTCTTCAGGTCATTTGAGAGTTGTTTTGAGACCCCCATGTTGCTACTCTTCAGAGAAAATTAAAAGAGGAGGGAAACTTACAATTGACCCCCTTAAATACTCCTTCTCATAAGTGGATTCACCTGTGTATGTAGGTCAGGGGTCACTGAGCTTACCAAGCCAATTTGAGTTCCAATAATTAGTTCTAAAGGTTTTGGAATCAATAAAATGACAACAGTGCCCAAATTTATGCACCTGCCTAATTTTGTTTAAACAATTATAGCACACTTTCTGTAAATCCAATAAACTTAATTTCACTTCTCAAATATCACTGTGTGAGTCTCCTATATGATATATTTAACTGAAATTTTTTATCGTAACAACCAACGATTTATACAGGAAAATCATGACGATTAACAGGGTTGCCCAAACTTTCGCATCCCACTGTACATAACAAACAAGTGTGAAACAACTGAAAATATGTCATATTCTAGGTTCTTCAAAGTAGCCACCTTTTGCTTTGATTACTGCTTTGCACACTCTTGGCATTCTCTTGATGAGCTTCAAGAGGTAGTCCCTTGAAATGGTTTTCACTTCACAGGTGTGCCCTGTCAGGTTTAATAAGTGAGTTTAATTTCTTGCCTTATAAATGGGATTGGGACCATCAGTTGTGTTGAGGAGAAGTCAGGTGGATACACAGCTGATAGTCCTACTGAATAGACTGTTAGAATTTGTATTATGGCAAGAAAAATGCAGCTAAGTAAAGAAAAACGAGTGGCCATCATTACTTTAAGAAATGAAGGTCAGTCAGCCGAAAAATTGGGAAAACTTTGAAAGTAAGGGCTATTTGACCATGAAGGAGAGTGATGGGGTGCTGCGCCAGATGGCCTGGCCTCCACAGTCACCGGACCTGAACCCAATCGAGATGGTTTGGGGTGAGCTGGACCGCAGAGTGAAGGCAAAAGGGCCAACAAGTGCTAAGCATCTCTGGGAACTCCTTCAAGACTGTTGGAAGACCATTTCAGGGGACTACCTCTTGAAGCTCATCAAGAGACTGCCAAGAGTGTGCAAAGCAGTAATCAAAGCAAAAGGTGGCTACTTTGAAGAACCTATTTTCAGTTGTTTCACAACTGTTTGTTATGTATATAATTCCACATGTGTTAATTCATAGTTTTGATGCCTTCATAGTCATGAAAATAAAGAAAACTCTTTGAATGAGAAGGTGTGTCCAAACTTTTGGTCTGTACTGTACATCAGAGTGTTCTGCGTGCTAGACGACCTGCAAGGGTACCTGACCACAGACATCATCTTGCATGGGCCAGGGAGTATCTACGCTGGACCAGTGGGCCTCAGTGCTGTTCACTGATGAAAGACAATTCACGCTGAGCAGAAATGATGACCACCAATGATGTTGGAGATGTCAAGAAGAGTGCTATGCATCAACCACTGTTGTCACCAGACAAGCCTCAGTGGAAGCCTCCACCTAGCAGAGACCCGGCACGCTGAAATGCTCCAATGCTCATGTCAGAGGGGCTGAGTGGGCTAAGAAGGGGATATGTCTGGGTTCAGCTCTAAATCCAGACAACCCCTATGCCCTACTTTCATGATATATCACTGTAGAGTGAACTTTTAAGTTTTCCATAAATTTCACCCAAAATAGCTGTTTGAGAAGGTTCTCCTGTGAGCGCTGCGGCCTTCACTTATCTTTCCCTAGGCCGGTGATGACACGTGCATCAGTCACTTGGCCTAGGAGCAGCTTAGACCCATAGAAGTGAATGGAGCTAAGCGTGATACCAAGCAGCGCTGTGTTTAGTGAGAACGGAGAAAGCCGCTGTACTCACAGAAGCGCCGGTGCCTTCTCCAACAGCTGATAGGCGGGGGTACCAGGTGTCGGACCCCACTAATCAGATACCTATCCTGAGGATAGGTCATCAATTTTAAAGGGACACTGACAGGCGAAATCAGCATATATAGTTAGATATATCACATTACAGGTCTTATAGAGTCTTTTAAAAGCATATAACTATCCCCCCTGTCCACCTTATAAAGAGCGAAATATAAAGTTTTATAACCTGCATCTGCGGTCAGCAATCTGCCCAAGGGGCGGCGTTTCATGTGAAAATGCGCCCAGCCAGCCTTCCCAACTGCCGTTTGTAGCCCCGCCCAGCTCATCATTATTCACTTCGCTGGGCGGCGGCTACAACTCTCCCCAGTCCCGATCCTGCGCCTGCGCAATTCAATCCTCCGGGCATCGTTCATGCCCATTCTTCTGCGCCTGCGCCCCGCCGTGCCGTCGGACGCACTATAATTAACCCCTTATATGATGTGAGTGAGCAGCGCTCTGAAGCGCTGCTCTGAACAGTGCATGGCTGCAGCCTCAGCCATGCACTGTTCAGAGCAGCGCTTCAGAGCGCTGCTCACTCACATCATATAAGGGGTTAATTATAGTGCGTCCGACGGCACGGCGGGGCGCAGGCGCAGAAGAATGGGCATGAACGATGCCGGGAGGATTGAATTGCGCAGGATCGGGACTGGGGAGAGTTGTAGCCGCCGCCCAGCGAAGTGAATAATGATGAGCTGGGCGGGGCTACAAACGGCAGTTGGGAAGGCTGGCTGGGCGCATTTTCACATGAAACGCCGCCCCTTGGGCAGATTGCTGACCGCAGATGCAGGTTATAAAACTTTATATTTCGCTCTTTATAAGGTGGACAGGGGGGATAGTTATATGCTTTTAAAAGACTCTATAAGACCTGTAATGTGATATATCTAACTATATATGCTGATTTCGCCTGTCAGTGTCCCTTTAAGATTTGGAAAACCCTTTTAAATGAGTGTTTATTAGGTCAGGAGATGAGACATAAGGCTCCACATGAACCCTCAGCTGACAGGACTGAGAAGTGATGCTCTGTTTTTTTTGTTTTTTTAACCCTTAAACATTTTTAATAAAGAACAATTAACAAAATTATTTTCAGCCTGAAGTGAGTAAAATGCAATCATAAAAAAAATAGCTGCAAAGGTGTCCATAGCCTTTAAGACTTAGCGACGTAATAATACTGTGATGGAACAGTCTTAGGAGCTGCACCTGCTCCATCACTGGTATTATACAACTGGTACCGGAGATTACACCAATCCCAGCAGTTTAACCTTTTAGATGCCACTGCCAATGTTGACCGCAGTTTCTAACCAGTTACGCTGTACAGTTAGGGTTGCCACCTGGCCGGTATCTCACCATCTTTAATGGCCCTGCCATTGTCAGTAAATCTTTTCTACCGGTAACATTAATTGACGGTATTTTCCTATATGGACTGTTACTAATGAGCGCTTCTATAGTGGAGCACTCAATAGTACAGCCTTTACCTCCCCACTTGTGTTAAGAAGAAAAAAAAAACTCACCTCATCCATTTGATAGTGCCGTTGTGAACACTCGCTGCTGACTGGAAGACAGGACCTGCGAAACGTCATCACGATGGAGCACAGGTCCTGTCCTGAGCTTCCAGTGAGCAGCGAGAGTTCACTGAGGTGCGATCAAATGCAGAGAAGGGGGTACTAATGAAGGAAATATTCTTACCGGGGGGGCACTATTCTTACTGGGGGCACTAATGGGGACATTTTAATTATAGGGCACACTAAAAAGGGTATTACTATTACTGGGGGCATTAATATTATTGCGGGGCACTAATGGGGGACATTATTATTACTGCAGGGCACCAATAGGGGCAGTCTTAATTCTGGGGGGCATTAATATTAATGAGGGCATTACTATTACTGGGGGCAGTGTTAATTCTGTGGGGTGCTAAAGGGGGCATTAATATTGTGTCTTCATACACGTTCACACAGTGTGCAGTCTGGCATTCAGCATAAACCATCCCTGTCTTCCAAATAAGAGGACTGTTCTTTGTAGTCTAACTTGTTTATTGGCAAAATAGGATTGTTTCGTAAAACTACAAGAATACTAATAGCAAGTATAAGTATAGATAGCATGTACTATAACATTTGCATTAACACTGAAGCACATGGTAAAATGGCTGCCTATACATAGGAAAAATGAAGATAGTCACGGCACTCCAAAAGCTTCCTTAGTCAGTGTTCTTTATTCCACCAAAAGTACAGCAGCAACGTTTCGACAATAGTCTTTATCAAGCTACATAAAAGTTTACAAGTGACCCACACTACATTTTATAAGGGTATCAATTACTCAGTGGGTGTGTTCCAAACAACAAACCCGCCCCCTCTCAGGTATAAACAATCATATAATCCAATATACATAATACAACATAAATTAACATCCACAGTGTCTAGTAATATAAGGCATACCAGGTGTTGATACGGAGGCTCCTAATCTTTAGCGTGTCCATGGTGTTCGGCGTCTTCCGCATACAACTGCGGCTGCGCGAGTATCCAGACGGGATTCACATACATCACATGGTCGACAGACCGGTCATGTGATCAATGACGTTCCTGTTGGTCATCTGACTAGTGACGCGCCTTAGCGTCTAATTGCTGTCATGGAAACCACAGGTCCTACACAGATAATCTATTGTCCCGTGTGGTACTCTTTATTTGATGCTATTTCTAATATGCGCAGCTAATGTACAGACGCCGATCACCCAGGGCTTATGCCAGACAGGTGATATCAATCGGAAAGATATAATTCATCTATTTTATTTTGTTTTATTGAGGCAACGACGTAGGAACCAATCGCTCGCAGGATACCCAAAATAGGCCCATATCAGAACTAAGGTTCAATACCTTACCTGATATGCGTAGAGCGGAGATGTGTAACCTCACATACGAGCACGTAGGAGGCCCTCTCATAGGGACCCGAGGCTGTTCAAACAATGCGGGCCTATCAACCGCTCGCTTCAAGGGATAGGTTCAAAATAGCATTAAGGGTGAGATCCCGTATATTTTACGGTATAAAATGACCAAACCGATACTCCTCATGAGTAAATACCCAGGGGATATATCGGCATGTAATCTACAAGAATGATAGAGATTAAATTGGACTGGGAATACTAAGGCCATAACCATCGCCCCCCTCTGTCAAAGAGAGACCACAGATGTCCGCCTTTGCTTGTCTGGGTCCAAACCGCTAAGTAAAAGACCCTACCAAGCCTATCCCCATTGTCTCCTGTTAAATATAGCATAATTTATCATTCTTTGTATAAATATCACCCCATGCCACTGAACCTGAACAAAATCCACATATATAGAACAGCTCACCAGTGAGCGTGATCAAGGAAGAAAATTCCCGCACGCCGCATATGAGGTCCACATCGCCACGCATATCCAGTCAATGTAATCCGAACCATAACATACAATCAGTACAACAACTTAATAAACCTGCGGGATGGTTCCCAGGTCGCTGCTTCCAAAACACCTTAGTCCATCCTTTGCCCAAATCTCACATGGCAGCCTGATCTATAAGTGATAAATAGAAAAAGGAAAGAAGAAAATTAAATTGGTTAATGATCTCGATACAAACATCGGGTACTTCCACTTAATATATAAAAAAAACCCTTATTCACATCCCTATGGCGACTCAAAAAAAGAGGGTGCCCACCCTGAACTCCCGGTTGAGTCCCTTTGGCTCAATGGTGTCCAGTTCAAAGATCCATCTGAGTTCCAGTCGTTTATAATAGTCGTTCCCGATCACCACCTCTCTTCGGTGTGGGGACGCCATCAATAATCCTGAACCTCAGTTGCGCAACGTTGTGTTTACATCTAAAAAAATGTTCCGGGACCGGGAGTTCACCTTCCAAATTCTCTGACATATTCTCCATCCTGGTGAACAATTTCCGGATGGAGTACCTGTGCTGGTTGATCCTCAGCTTGCATGCCTGTGTGGTCTCACCCACATAGATGAGACCACACGGGCATTGCAGTGTATAGATCACATACTCAGAGGAACATGTGTAAAAACCCTTTATCTCATATTCCTTCCAGTGTGTGAGTGAAAAAAAGTTTGTCCCTTCAACATATTATTACAGATTGCAGCAACTGAGGCAAGGGATAACAGCCTTTTCTGGAGATGCGCGGTTATCGGCCTCTGCAGAAAAGAGTGTACCAACTGATCCCCAGATTTTTGATCTCCTATAGGACAGGAGCGGTGGTGTCTGAAAACTCAACAATATCTGGGAGAAGAGCGTGTCAGGATCTCCAATTCCGTTTAAGCGTACCCGCTATTTGTTTGCTTAAAACCGAATGTGTGGACACAAAGAGGTAATCTCTTTTTTTCATTTTTGTGTTTTGGTCATGGTCAATAGATGCGTCCGCGTCTGTTGCCTGACTTTGTCAAGATGTCTCTTGACCAATTTTTTAGGATATTGTCTAGCTGTAAATTTTGAGCTCATTGCCTGCAATCTATTATCTACATTATCTTCCTCTGAAATGATACGTCTTGCCTTACTTGTTGAGCTTTAACAAGTAAGTGGTGCTGTCCTACTACGCATTTTTTTCTGTGCCTATACATAGGATCACATGGTCTAGCTACAGTAGTAACAACTTCCCTGAGTAACAATTACAACTGACTGGAAACACGCTCTGCATAACATAATATCCCTGACACAAAGGTACATCTCTCACGAGATATGCTTTTACAAGGATGGTGGAGTTTGAGAAGAAGATATGCAGAAGGACAGCACTGCTGATGTGTCCTGGTGACTGGAGACTTCTGTTTCCCAAGATGCTTTGCACCACCCACAATGCAGCAGTCTTTGTAACAGGAAAAACATAGTGTAATACAACTTAACACTGCTAGATAGTGCTATAACCACACTAATCACTACAGAAATACCAAAACTGAGGCAGACATGATCTGTAATGATTCTCAAACTCGGCTGGGCAGAACAAATATTACTGGGGAGCCATAGTTTGACAGCCACTTAAAGAGTACCTTTCACCAGCTTTTCTCAGTGGGTGTGTCTTCTATCTGGCTGTGGAGCTGTCCAATCACAGCGGAGCGCGTCACAGCCAGGGAGAAGGTGAGCTGTTTTTTCTCAATGGCTGTGACGCTCTCCGCTGTGATTGGACAGCCCCACAGCCAGATAGAAGACACGCCCACTGAGAAAAGCTGATGTCTCCTCCTCCCTGTTCCGATGCTATTAATTAGCATAAAGGGCACCTAAACAGAACGAGGGGCACAGCGGCGCAACGGAGGAGCATATCATGAAAAAAATTTGCGATATGACATCTAGGGAACATGGGCTACAGTGTGAGGTATCTCTTTTATAAAGTAAAAACTGGTGAAAGGTCCTATTTAACGACCCATGTTAAGCCACGCCCCTACAACCACACCCCCTTTGGGGTGTGGCTTCACTTGGCCAATATTTTTTTTGAGAAAGGTGGTAACTACAGTTGAGAGAATTTCATATTTTGAAATTCGTTTGCGATTTGTTTACTGCTAAAAGCAGAATTGTGTTATGGATCCCGTTACCACGGACTATAACGCAGTTCTATGACGGAATGCCTTTAGAGGCATTCCGTTATAATATCCGTCCCGTTTCCGTTATGCAGGGGAGTCCTCTCGTGCATAAAGGAAATGGGACGGATCCGTTATGAAGCCCATAGACTTCTATTATGACGGAAGGAATAACGGAATGTCTCTAAAGGCATTCCGTCATAGAACTGCGTTATAGTCCGTGGTAACGGAATCCATAACGCAATTCTGCTTTTACCAGTAAACAAATCGCAAACGAATTTCATAAGCGGAAATTTGCTCATCTCTAGCGGTAACCCTATGTACAATAGACTGTTAAAACCCCCCAACATTGCACATAAGAGGGCAGCAGACAGCTGGGGCCCCTCACTTCCTGTAAACCTCTTTGCTCAATTACTTGTGTTTTTAGGAAATCGGTGGGAAAGCTGAATATCAGTCGCCTCAGAACTGTTGGCTGTTGTAATAACCGATACCGAATCGTTACTAATGGCTGTACTCTAGGGGCGGGGGGCAGCTGAGGACATCCTACATGACGACCGGAGTGACAGTGCGGTTACCCGGCGATACGGTCTGAGTCATGGTGCCATGCTGTTTTCAATAAAGTTTGTTAGGAAAAAAAAAAAAAAAAAAAAAAGAAGCAGCAGCGCAGTGTGGCTTGTGGTGTCCGTAGCACGCACACGTAGGAGCACGGGCGTCAGGCGGGTGTCGTCACTTCCAGTGTCTCCTCCTGTCCGTGCGGCTTCCTGGCTGCTGCCCCGGATGGTGTATAGCGGTAGCGGAGCTGCTGCGGCTGCTGCTCTCCTGTCACCTGACGCAGCGGCCGGCGGCCCTCTTCCTCCTCCTCACCCCGCTCCCGTGTCGGAAACCTCATCCTCCTGCCCCCGGAGTTCTAGCTCGTCAACCTCTAGTCCTCGCTCTTCCCCCGGCCTCCCCGCCCCGGTGTCCCGCCCGGAGGGGGCCCGGCTGCCGAAGATGGCGGCGGGGGCTGCAGCGGGATCCTTGGAGTGGTTGGTGCTTAGAGATGGATGTCTGCGCTGTGATGAGCACGGTGTGAGCAGTTTATCCTATCATCCGGCGCTGAACGCCATCCTGGCCGTCACCACCCGGGGCAGCATCAAAGTCATCGACGGCACGTCCGGGGCCATTCTGCAGGCGTCCGCCATACACGGTGAGTGCAGCGCCGGGGGCCGCCCCTCTACCTGTCATCACGTGTCTGTACGGGGGCACTTACCTCACCTTATTTACTGACCTCTACAGAGGGGTCGGCCTGCGTCCCTACGGCCGGGGGGTCGGCGTGCGTGCGTCCCTACGGCCGGGGGGTCGGCGTGCGTGCGTCCCTACGGCCGGGGGGTCGGCGTGCGTGCGTCCCTACGGCCGGGGGGTCGGCGTGCGTGCGTCCCTACGGCCGGGGGGTCGGCGTGCGTGCGTCCCTACGGTTGGGGGGCCGCCCCTCTACCTGTCATCACGTGTCTGTACGGGGGCACTTGCCTCACATTATTTACTGACCTCTACAGAGGGGCCGGCGTGCGTCCCTACGGCCGGGGGGGGCGGCGTGCGTCCCTGAGGAAAGCTGTTAAAGGGGTTGCCGGGACATTGGTGTTATAGTACTAGAGTGACGTACATATTACATACGTGCATGTCCGACCTTTGCCACATATTTCTGAAGCCCCGATTTCATATAGGATATTCTTAGCCAGAAGTGACTGTTTTCTTAGACTCGGTGACGTACCAGGTCTCTTGCAGAAGCGCTGAAGCCTCTTCTTCCGGCTGCTCAGGGAGCCCGGTGACGTCACCGTCACTGATGGGCGGGCTTTAGCGCTGCTCTGGCCAGTAAAACAGCTAGGGCAGTGCTAAAGCACGCCCATCAGAGAAGGTGACGTCACCGAACACACTGCCGGGCAGAAGCCTCCACCCGGCAGTGTGTTATTGTAAACAAAAGAGCCTTTGCCCTGCGCGATGCAGGGCAAAGAGCATCGGAGCGTGAACTGCTCCGATGCTCAAGTCAGGGGGGCTGCCTGGGTGAAAATGGGTGAGCTGAACCCGGACAACCCCTTTAACATGGTAGAAGTTAGGATGGAGAGGTGTGACGTCACGTGGTAAGAGGTATACAGCTGCAGTGGGTATCTATAGTGTATATACAGCAGTGTACCAGGTATAAATACTAAGCCCTACTCTTCTGTACACACTATGTATAATATGGTGGCAGTGACAGGTCAGTGGTTAATCCTGTCAACAATAATAAAAAGGGTAGAAGAGGATCCAGTCAGCATTAGGCAGGTCAGTATGGATCCCTGGCAGTATTAATATTCAGGTAGGAGTGGATCCCTGTTTGCGTGGGCCAGTGGGCAAGGCCTTGTTCACATTTCAGTGTCTGCGATGATGACATCCGTGACAAGGTGGTTAGTGTTTGATCCGTGAAGGATCAGTGTTTTGTCAGTTTTTTCCCCTCTGATTATCATCTGTATTCCTTGTACACTGCTGGTTTTCAGGGCATCTCCTAGCCGTGGTCAGTGGTTTTTCGTGGACCCATAGGCTTGAATTGGTGTGTGGTTTGCATCATGGACCAAAGTAGTGCACGTCCATAGTTTTTCCACTGACCCACAGTCTTTGGGAAAATCACTGATATGTGAACAAACACATTAAAAGCTGTGGGTCCATGTGTCGTCCGTCAGGAACAAGACTGCATACAAGTCAGTTTACAGACGGCGTGTCTACTGTGCTCACAGTGTTATACAAGGACTGCACCGCAGACCAACAGACGGCGTGTCTACTGTGCTCAGTGTTATACAAGGACTGCACCGCAGACCAACAGACGGCGTGTCTACTGTGCTCAGTGTTATACTAGGACTGCACCGCAGACCAACAGACGGCGTGTCTACTGTGCTCACAGTGTTATACTAGGACTGCACCGCAGACCAACAGACGGCGTGTCTACTGTGCTCACAGCGTTATACAAGGACTGCACCGCAGACCAACAGACGGCGTGTCTACTGTAGAGTTGTTGCGATACCAAATTTTTGATTCGGTTTCGATACCATGAAAAAGTATTGCGATACTCGATACCATTCGATACCACGCGAAAAAAATAAACAAAAAAGCCACGTGCATTCCTCATTTTTAAAAATGGCGAATCGCGCAGTTTTTATTTTATTTTTTCTGTTCCGGCATTCACCACCTAGATTTTTTTTTTATATTTTAATAGTTTGGACTTTTCTGACGTGGCGATGTAATATGTTTATTTATATATTTTATATGTGAAATTGGGAAAAGGGGGGTGATTTATACTTAATATTTTAGTGTTTTTTTTATTTTTCACTTCTTATTTAATAACTATTTCCCCCCTTAGGGGCTAGAACCTGGGATCTTTCATCCCTTTTCCTATTCACCCTGATAGATCTCTATCAGGGTGAATAGGACTCCACACTGTCCCTGCTGCTCTGTGCTTTGTGCACACAGCATCAGGGATGTTACCATGGCAACCAGGGCTTCTGTAGCGTCCTGGCTGCCATGGTAACCGATCGGAGCCCCAGGCTTACACAGCTGGGGCTCCGATCAGAAGCTGCCACTGCACCACCAATGAGGGGGAGTGGAGAGGTCCCTGTGGCCACTGCCACCAATGATTTTAATACTGGAGGGTTGAGAGGGGCCGGCGCACTGTGCCACCAATGATTTTAATGGGATGGGGGGATTGAGGGGGGGGGGGGCACACTGCACCACCAATGATTTTACCCCTTTATACAGGAGGCGGGTACTAGCAGATCAGCGGCAGTTAACTGCCGCTGATCGCAGCTCCCTGTCAGGGGCAGGGTGCCGGCAATGCGATTCTGCTGCCGGCACCCGCCTCCTGTATGTGTTAAAGACTGACTACTTTATATGAGTCCAGACTTTCACTATTAGGCCACACAGAGCGGCGCCCAGCGATGTCTCAGCACTCACCATTAGTCCTGGGCGCCGCTCCGTTCGCCCGCAGTGCCCCATTACTGTCTCCTCTCCTGCTCCACATGCTGCTGATTACTATCGGAGCGATGGGAGGAGACATCAGCTTCACTAGTGGGCGTTCCTTCTCCCTGGCTGTAGCGCTGTCCAATCGCAGCGCAGGGAAAAGGAACGCCCACTAGTGAAGCTGATGTCTCCTCCCATCGCTCCGATAGTAATCCTATCATTGGTGGCGCAGTGCGCCCGCCCCTCCTCCGCCCCTCTCTTCTCATTGCCGCCCCTCCTCCACCCCCTCTCTTCTCATTGCCGCCCCTCCTCCGCCCCTCTCTTCTCATTGCCGCCCCTCCTCCGCCCCTCTCTTCTCATTGGTGGCAGCGGCAGCAGCACAGGGGGAGGGAGGACAGCTTCCTTCTCCCCGTGCTGCTGAGAGAGAACATGAGCGCGCCGACAGCAGCGCGCTCATGTTCAGAGATACTAGACTGCGCAGAAGCGCAGCCCAGTATCGAAAAAACGGAAATCCCGGTATCGTATCGATACCGGGACAAAAGTATCGATTGGGTATCGAAATTTCGATACCCGCAACAACCCTAGTCTACTGTGCTCACAGTGTTATACTAGGACTGCACCGCAGACCAACAGACGGCGTGTCTACTGTGCTCACAGCGTTATACTAGGACTGCACCGCAGACCGACAGACGGCGTGTCTACTGTGCTCACAGCGTTATATAAGGACTGCACAGGAGACAGACTGCGTTGTAAACCATTAAGAAGCTGTGCGTCTGGGTCAGTGGAGCCGCGGTCAGTCTGGGAATTGCAGCCATTGCACAGAGCGGGTTTCCTGGACCATACACGCTTGTCTGAAAAAGATCATAAGGCGCCTACATACGTTTTTTCACCATTAAAAGAAAAAGAGCCATAGATGCTGCTTGCATTTTTTTCATGCGGTTTCTATGGTGGATTTTTAGTGGCATTTTTTGCAAAATGAACGTGTGAATAGAGGTTCAGGCCAAAAGCTTCAACATGCTAAAAAACCAGCTAGACATAAATGCCACCAGTTAGGCTCCTTTCACACTTGCGTTGTTTTCCAGTATTGAGATCCGGCAGAGGATCTTAAAGGGGCTGTCTCACTTCAATAAGTGGCTATTACCATGTAGAGAAAGTTAATACAAGGCACTTACTAATGTATTGTTATTATCCATATTGCTTAGTTTGCTTGCTGGATTAATTTTTCCGTCACATTATACACTGCTTGTTTCCATGGTTACAGACCACCCTGCAATCCAGCAGTGCAGGGCGACTTAGAATTGCTAAATGGCGACAAGACTTTGTAGTCTTGTCGCCATTTGTGCCTAGACCCTCCGCTGCTCTGCCTCGCACACGAGGAACTGACATGGGACGCGCTGCTGTCGGCGCGCGCCATGTTCTTCTCAGCAGCACAGGGGAGAAGGAGGCAGTCCCCCCCCCCCTGTACCGCTGCCGCCAATGGGCTGATAGCAGGGAGGAGGGGGAGGGGCTGTGGCCACTGCACAACTAATGATTAGGGGTGCACCGAAATGAAAATTCTGGTCCGAAACCGAAAATTCAGGATGCCCTTGACCGAAAACCGAAACCGAAACTGCCTTTTTGCCCAAATACTTTTAAAATACTTTTTTTTTAATGATTTTATTAATAATTCTTTTTCATGAATGAAATTCATCTGTGGGTGGCGCTGTTATGGAGAGGGGGATCTGTGGGTGGCGCTGTTATGGAGAGGGGGATCTGTGGGTGGCGCTGTTATGGAGAGGGGGATCTGTGGGTGGCGCTGTTATGGAGAGGGGGATCTGTGGGTGGCGCTGTTATGGAGAGGGGGATCTGTGGGTGGCGCTGTTATGGAGAGGGGGATCTGTGGGTGGCGCTGTTATGGAGAGGGGGATCTGTGGGTGGCGCTGTTATGCAGAGGGGGATCTGTGGGTGGCGCTGTTATGGAGAGGGGGATCTGTGGGTGGCGCTGTTATGGAGAGGGGGATCTGTGGGTGGCGCTGTTATGGAGAGGGGGATCTGTGGGTGGCGCTGTTATGGAGAGGGGGATCTGTGGGTGGCGCTGTTATGGAAAGGGGATATGTGCACTGTTATGGGCATAACAGTGCACAGATCCCTTTCCCCATAACAGTGCACAGATCCCCCCTCCCCATAGCAGTGCACAGATCCCCCCTCCCCATAGCAGTGCACAGATCCCCCCTCCCCATAGCAGTGCCATAGACCGATCCCCCTACCCATAACAGCCCCGGCCCTGCTGCTCACAGCATCACTCACTGCATCTTTATTTTACCTTACAATCGTGACGCTCCGGTAACAACTCTGCAGGCAGAGCGGAGGGCGGCGTAACGTCACTTACTGACGTGACGCACCTGCTCCGCCCACTTTATGAATGAAGGAGGCGGAGCAGGCGCGTCACGTGAGTAAGTGACGTTACGCCGGCCTCCGCTCTGCCTGCAGAGTTGTTAGTTACTGGAGCCTCACGATTGTAAGGTAAAATAAAGATGCAGTGACAAAGTAAACCGCCCGCCCGCAGATGGTGGGTGACAAATCCCACACCCCATATTTTCGGCAGATATGTAACAATATCGGCCGAAGTGGATTAGGTGCATTTTCGGCCGATATTTTCGGCTGCCGAAATTTCGGTGCACCCCTACTAATGAATATAGTTTATGCCTGAATACAAACACAGGGCAGCAGGGAGAGTGTGAAGTCCTATTCACCCTAATAGAGCTCTATCATGGTGAATAGGACAAGGGATGAAAAGATCCCAGGTTCTAGCCCCTAAGGGGGGAAATAGTTATTAAATAAAATGTTTAAAAAATAAGGTAAAAAAAATATTTAGAATAAATCACCCCCTTGCCTAATTTTACATATAAAATATATAAACAATAAATATTACATATCGCCACACCCGAAAAAGTGGCAACTATTAAAATATTGAAAAATATCTCCTAGGGATCGACCGATATTGATTTTTTAAGACCGATACCGATAATTGGAGAACTTTCAGGCCGATAATTGGAGAACTTTCAGGCCGATAATTTATACCGATATTCTGGGTATTTTTATTTTTGAGAAAAAAAAAATTTCCTACACAAATCTGCTGAAAATTAATATGTTTATTGTTAACGTGTATTTTATTTTTGTAAATCTTTTTCATTTCTACTTAATAAATATATATATATATATATATATATATATATATATATATATTTATTTTTTTTTTACTAACTTTTAGCCCCCTTAGGGACTAGAACCCTTGTCCTATTCACCCTGATAGAGCTCTATCAGGCTGAATAGGATCTCACACTGTCCCTGCTGCTCTGTGCTTTGTGCACACAGTAGCATGGAGCTTACTATGGCAGCCAGGGCTTCAATAGCGTCCTGGCTGCCATGGTAACCGATCGGAGCCCCAGGATTACACTGCTGGGGCTCCAATCGGCGGAGGAGGGGAGAGGGGACCCTGTGGCCACTGCCACCAATGATTAATACTGGGTGGGGGGGCGCACTGCGCCACCAATGTATTTACTATTGGGATGGGGGTGGGGGGCGCACTGCGACACCAATGATTAATACTGGGGGGGGGCGCACTGCGCCACCAATGTATTTACTATTGGGATGGGTGGGGGGCGCACTGCGACACCAATGATTAATACTGGGGGACTTGGGGGGGGGGGGGGGGGGGGCGCACTGTGCCACCAATGAAGATAACACTCTCATTCATATACAGGAGGCGGGAGCTGGCTGCAGAATCACATAGCCGGCTCCCGACCTCTATGAGCGGTAGCTGCGATCCACGGCACCTAAGGGGTTAACTACCGCGGACCGCAGCTACTGTTCATAGAGGTCAGGAGCCGGCTATGTGATTCTGCAGCCAGCTCCCGCCTCCTGTATATGAATTAATTAAAGACTCATCTTCATTGGTGGCGCAGCGGCCACAGCCCCTCCCCTCCTCTTGTCTTCTCTCCTCTCATTGGCGGCAGCAGCAGCACAGGGGGAGGAGACACTGCTTCCTTCCTTCTCCCCTGTGCTGCTGAGGGAACACAGAGAGCGCTGAGAGCAGCGCGTTCTGTGTTCCCAATACGTTATCGGTATATCGGCAAAATAGATACCGATAACGTTCAAAATCCTCAATATCGGCAAAACCGATAATCGGTCGATCCCTAATATCTCCTATGCGGTGAATGCCTTAACAGAAAAAAAAAAACTAAAAAAATCTTGCAATTTGCCTTTTTTTTTTGTCACCTTGTCCTGACAAAAATTAGGATCGGACTGTTTTATTATGGTCCAGGCGTTCCATAAAATGTGGAATGCACGCGCCTTTTTTGGTTTTTTATTTTTTTCACATGGTATCAAGTATCGCAATACTTTTTTTATGGTATCGAAATTGGAGTCAAAATTTTGGTATCATGACAACCCTAGGTGTAAGACATTTTTTTTTTTTTTTTTTTTTTTTTTTTTTATACCGTAATTATATGTATTTTAAATTTGGCTCCTAAATTTTTCAGGTTTTCAGGCACGACTACCACTACCCTGCAGTGGTAGTCGTGCTTGCACAATATAGGAAAAAGCACTAGCCTATATGCACTCCCATGGTCCCGGCCACCAGGGAGGCTGGTGCTTTTTCCTATAGTGTGCAAGCACGACCACCCCTGCTGGATTGCAGGGTGGTCTGTAACCATGGAAACAAGCAGTTTATAATGTGATGGAAAAATGAAAATGAAGCAATATGGACAATTGGAATACATTAGTAAGTGGTTTGTATTTACTTTCTCTACATCAGGCATGCTCAACTTGCGGCCCTCCAGCTGTTGCAAAACTCCAACTCCCAGCATGCCTTAACAGCCTACAGCTATCAGCCTACAGCAGGGCATGGTGGGAGTTGTGAAGAGCTGGAAGGCCGCAGGTTGAGCAGCCCTGCTCTACATGATAAATGCCACTTACTGAAGTGAGACAGCCCTTTAACCCTGTAAAAAAAATAAAAATAAAATCTCTTTTAGTTTAGTCCTCATGTTTTCTGAATGGAAGGAGATCCGTTCAGGATGCCTTCTGTTTTGTGACCGGACACAAAACTGCTGCAAGCTGCCTAAAAAAAAAAAAGTCCCGTAACCAATCGGGTGTACAGGAGATTTGTGTGATCTCATACACTGTATTACACGGCGGTTTTTCCACACGGGAATCTGCGCAGAAAAACACACGTATTCTGCAACGTGTGCAGGTGGCCATGGGCTTCAGCTACACGGTGACATTTCATGTAAAGTTTGTGTTGCAACATAACACACAGTATACTGCATCCGCTACTCAACAGTCACACACCATCCAGACATGTCAGATTTCGTGTCGCACATTGCAGGTCGCATGCAACTTTTACTCCATTGACCGCAATGTAAGTCGTGTGTGGCTCATCCCTAACTTGTCTGCGGTTTCACTGCACAAACACATTACACTTGCCGTGTAGCTGAACCTTAAGGCAATTATCAGGAAGACACTAATCTCTGCTCGTCAGTGGAGGTGAGAGGTCCATAGTATGGGGACAAGCGATGGCTACTTCATTCTCTGCTCGTCAGTGGAGGTGAGAGGTACATAGTATGGGGACAAGCGATGGCTACTTCATTCTCTGCTCGTCAGTGGAGGTGAGAGGTACATAGTATGGGGACAAGCGATGGCTACTTCATTCTCTGCTCGTCAGTGGAGGTGAGAGGTACATTGTATGGGGACAAGCGATGGCTACTTCATTCTCTGCTCGTCAGTGGAGGTGAGAGGTACATTGTATGGGGACAAGCGATGGCTACTTCATTCTCTGCTCGTCAGTGGAGGTGAGAGGTACATTTACATGCAGCAATCGCCCACAGTGTATGGGGACAAGCGATGGCTACTGCATTTTCTGTTCACACAGGGCAATCTGCCACCCAGAAAGGATGATTTAATGTGCTGCATGAAAGATCATTTCACCCAAAGAACTAGCACTTTGCCTGTTCATCGGGTGATCGGCTTCAAATTTATAAGGGCGGATTATCGGTAGTGAGCTTCTCATGCAATATACCCTTGGCCGGGGCTTTAACGTGCCCAGGGACTAAGGGTGCTGCCTCATGTTCAGGTTTTTGATGCCAAAACCAGGAGTGGATTAAAAATAGTGGATGAGTAGTATCTGCCCTTAATACGTTCTCTCTTGTTGTGATCCACTCCTGATCAAGCCTGAACATGTGGCACCATGCACACATCATCACATCAGATGCGGACCCATTCGTCGCAATAGGGCCGCAAAAAATGCAGAGCGCACACCTTTGTGCTGTCTACATCCGTAATTCCTTTCCGCGGCCCCGCAAAAAAATAACTTGTTCTTCTCTTGTCTTTTTTGTGGACAAGGATAGGACATTTCTGCAGGAGTAAAAAAAATAAAAATGGCGGCATGCACTCGGCCAGTATCCGTGTTTTGCAGACTTTGAGCAACAAAAAAAACTGTTCTGATGCCCACGAGAATCATAGACGAGTCCTATTCTAGTTTATGGCACCCTATACAATGCTCTGTGGGCTCTGGATGATTGCCCTCGCACTGTCCCACCCCGTTTGCTGCTGCATCTCTCCATATTGAATGTCAGGTTGGGTGGGAGAGTGCGCCTGGACAGCCCTCTTGGGGTACCTGCACATGTTGGGGATACAGTGCCAGCGAAGTGAGTGAGATTAGACAAATCTAATGTACGGTTCTCCTTTTTTTTTGCCTGTGCGGCAATTGACCTCTCACGATATGACAATTCTTTGTGTGATTAATTTATTTTAATTTTTTTGGTGCGGATTTCATCCTTTTCAATGCAAAACTGACTAGGGCTGCAGTAAACTATTATTTTAGTAATCGAGTATTCTATCGATTTATTTTTTTACGATTAATCGAGTAATCTAATAAGAAAAAATTAATTAATAGACTGTTTTCCTTTATAAAAACCCATGAGTCCCCAACACCCTTCGTTCCCCCCCACCCCAGTGCCTTCAGATCCACTCCCCCAGTGCCATCAGCCCCTCCATGCCATCCATTGCCAGGTCCCCCACTCCCCCAGTGCCATTAGATCGGCCCCTCCATGTCCCCCATTGCCGGCTGTCCCCCTTCAGTGCCATGTCCCCAGCGCCAGTGAAATTAAATACTTACCTTTCCTTTAGGGGCGCCGCTCCACAGGATCCTGACATCACACAGCGTCGGGTCATAGTGCGCGCTTACGTGCACTATGACCTGACGATGTGTCAAGATACAGTGCAGCGCGGTGCGGGCCAGCGGGTGACCACGAAGCGGTAAGTAATAGCAAGCGCTTCACTCCCGCTCAGTGGTCACATGACACAAACGAATCCTCGATGCAAGAAATTAGCATCGATTTTTTTTTTCGAGTAATCGTTTCAGCCCTAAAACTGACTAAGGCATCCTGCACACGACTGTATGATTTTGCGGTCCTTTTTAAACGGATCCATTTTTCCGGTTTTGGTTTCAGTAGTGTTTCCGTTCTGCTTCTGTTCTGTTTTGCTGTTCCGTCTTTCTGTTTGGTTTCTGTTTGTGATCTGTTTTTTTACGGAAGCATACAATAATGTTTAAACAGTAAGTACATTAAAAAAATTGGGCTGGGCATAACATTTTCAATAGATGGTTCTGCAAAAACGGAACGGATACGGAAGACATGCGGATGCATTCCGTATGCATTCATTTTTTCTTTGCAGAGTTTTTCCATTGACTTGAATGGAGCCACGGAACGTGATTTGCGGGCAATAATAGGACATACTCTATCTTTGAACAGAAACGGAATGCATATGGAGTACCTTCCGTTGTTTTTGCGGACCCTTTGAATGGAATGGTTCCGCATACGGACCAAAAACGGAATGCAAACGGAATAAAGATACGGTCGTGTGCAGGAGGCCTAAACCTCTGTGCAAACTCACCAGTTTTTCCTGACCAGACCCTGCCACAACCCGTATCTCTGGTGTGAACGAGGCCTAACTGGCTTCTCTGGGGTTTGCAGAAGAACCTGGAGTGTTGTGATCCTGTGGAGGAAAGCTTGTCAGTGCTTTCTTCCTCAGGTCCAGCAATGGCGCTGTCTCTGCTGCTCGCTGACTGGCCGCGGGGTCTTCTGCTTCGTTCCCAACATACTGTATATTAGGGATCGACCGATTTATCGGTTTGGCCGATATTATCGGTCGATATTGAGGATTTTGAACGTTATCGGCATCTATTTTGCCGGTATACCGATAACGTATTGGGAACACAGAACGCGCTGCTCTCAGCGCTCTCTGTGTTCCCTCCGCAGCACAGGGGAGAAGGAAGCCGTGTCTCCCTCCCCCTGTGCTGCTGCTGCCGCTGCCGCCAATGAGAGGAGAGAACATAAGAGGAGGGGAGGGGCTGTGGCCACTGCGCCACCAATGAAGATAAGTCTCTCAATCATTCATATACAGGAGGCGGGAGCTGGCTGCAGAATCACATAGCCGGCTCCCGACCTCTATGAGCGGTAGCTGCGGTCCGCGGTAGTTAACTCCTCAGGTGCCGCGGATCGCAGCTGCCGTTCATAGAGTTCGGGAGCCGGCTATGTGATTCTGCAGCCAGCTCCCGCCTTATCTTCATTGGTGGCGCCCCCCCCAAGCCCCCCAGTATTAATCATTGGTGGCGCAGTGCGCCCCCCACCCCCATCCCAATCCCGGCCAATAGTAAAAACATTGGTGGCGCAGTGCGCCCCCCCCCACCCAGTATTACTCATTGGTGGCAGTGGCCACAGGATCCCCTCTCCCCTGCTCCTCCGATCGGAGCCCCAGCTGTGTAAGCCTGGGGCTCCGATCGGTTACCATGGCAGCCAGGACGCTATTGAAGCCCTGGCTGCCATGGTAAGCTCCATGCTGCTGTGTGCACAAAGCACAGAGCAGCAGGGACAGTGTGAGCTCCTATTCACCCTGATAGAGATCTATTAGGGGGAATAGGACAAGGGTTCTAGTCCCTAAGGGGGCTAAAAGTTAGTAAAAAAAAAAAACACACAAAAATATTAAGTATAAATGAAAAAGATTTTTTAAAAAAAATACACATTAACAATAAACATATTAATTTTCAGCAGATTTGTGTAGGAATTTTTTTTTCTCAAAAATGAAAATTCCCAGAATATCGGTATAAATTATCGGCTATCGGCCTGAAAGTTCACAAATTATCGGTATCGGCCCTAAAAAATCAATATCGGTCGATCCCTACTGTATATGCAGCTGAACAGGCAGATTCAGGAACACATCCAATCAGGACTCAAGTGGAAGATCCCCACAGCCAGACAAAGCGCAGTAGCGGCATTAGCGACCTGACGGACGGGTAAGTACTGACGGACGGGTAAGTACTGCCGAAACTATCTCTCCCCCACATGGTCAGAATCCTTTTAACGTCTGGGATTGATTTGTGGCTGTTCCTGTTGTATACGTGGATTGAACTACATTCTAGTTTCCTGATGGGGGCACTATTGCTTCTTGTGGTTGATCCCCAATTAGAATTAGTACTGAACCTGATGTCAGTGCAATTTGCTGTGCGGAGTCCGATGTAGTATGTCTGCCATGTATGGGTGGACTGGTTGTACTGGGCTGTTCATATTCACTTATTACTGGTGGTTGCCTGTTTTTCTATCTCAGCTAATGTGATTATTCTAACCTCTAAGCAGGAGCCGTAATATGTTGCTTGGACTCAATAAGTGTAAGGCCTTATTCACACAGTCAGTGTTCGCTCAGTGGTTGTGAGCCAACACCAGGTGCGTCTCTAAACACAGAACAGGTGCCGATCTTTCCCTTATACCTTATGTCTGTGGAGGCTCCAATCCTGGTTTTGGCTCACAATCGCTGATAGAAATCACTGATCAAGACACTGACGTGTGATTGGGGCCCCATTCACATGACCATATTTTTGCTCCTCACCCAATCTACAGTTTTTGCGGATCGGATGTGGAACCATTCATTTCAGCGGGGCCGCAAAAATGCGGACAGCTCACTGTGTGCTGTCCACATCCGTTTGTCTGTTCCGCAGGCCTGCAAAAAAGATAGAACATGTCCTATTGTCCGTTTTGCAGACAAGGATAGGCATTGGCTTGAGAGAATTGAGCTTCGCATCATAGTTCCAAACCCGATACATTTTTAATGCTGTTTTCTGTACAGCATTAAAATGTATTAGCTCCACGTAGGCACACGTCATATCGCCCGAAGTCGCGCAAGACTTTGGTAAATTATTTCGGTATTCCTATCTTCGTCTTTAAAAATTGTTTAAAATAGGAACTAGGGTTGTTTCGAGTATCGCACTTTCGATAACTTTTGTCCCGGTATCGATACGATACTGGGATTTGTCTTTTATCGATACTAGGCTGTGCTGCTGCACAGCCTAGTATCAGAGAATATGGATCGCGCTGCTCTCAGAACGGCTATATTCCCTCCGCAGCACAGGGCAGAAGGAAGCAGTCTCTCCCTCCCCACTGTGCCGCTGCCACCAATGAGCGCGCAGAGGGCGGAGGAGGGGAGGGGCTGTGGCCACTGCGCCACCAATGATAACTAACATTTAATACATTACAAACGTAGGCGGTGGCAGAAACACAATGCCGGCACCCTGCCTCCGACAGGGCGCTGTGATCCGCGACAATTAACCCCTCAGGTGCCGCACCTGAGGGGTTAACTGCCGCTGATCGCAGCACCCTCGCAGAGTTCGGGTGCCGGCAATATGTTTCTGCCGCCAGCTGTATTTGTATATTAAACGTTAATTATCATTGGTGGCGCAGTGCCGCCCTCCCCACCCCTCTCCACAGTATTAAAAACATTGTTTGGCGCAGTGCCCCCCCCTCCCAGTATTAAAATCATTGGTGGCAGTGGCCGCAGAGTCCCCTCACCTCTCATTGGTGGCAGTGGCAGCTTCTGATCGAAGCCCCAGCAGTGTAATCCTGGGGCTCCGATCAGTTACCATGGCAGCCAGAACGCTACTGAAGCCCTGGCTGCCATAGTCGGCTCCATGCTGCTGTGTGCACAGGGCAGCAGGGACATTGTAAGATCCTATTCACCCTAATAGATCTCTATCATGGTGAATAGGACAAGGGATTAAAAGATCCCAGGTTCTACCCCTAAAGGGGCAAATAGTTAGTTATTAAATAAACTGCAAAAAAAAGTTTAAAAAGTACACGAAAATAGTTTAAATCACCCCCTTTCCCAATTTTACACATAAAATATATAAACAATAAATAAATAAAATATTACATATCGCCACATCCGCAAAGTCCAAAATATTAAAATATATTTTCTATGCGGTGAACGCTGTAAAGGAAGAAAAATGAAAAACTGCGCGATTCGTTTTTTTTTTTTTTTTTTGTCACCTTGTCCCCCAAAAAATAGGATAGGACTGTTCGATTACGGGCCGGACGTTCCATAAAATGCGGAATGCACGCGGGTTTCTTTGGAGTTTTATTTTCATGGTATCGAGTATCGCAATAATTTTTTGTGGTATCGAAACCGAATCAAACTTTTGGTATCGAAACAACCCTAATAGGAACCTGAAGTCTGTTTCGGTACTGGCAGGTACCTCGGTACCAAAGCCGACTTCTTCAGATTCCTATTTTAAACTGTTTTTAAAGACGCAGATAGGAATACCGAAGTAATTTACAAAAGTCTTGGGCGATACAAACTTTGCCTACACGGATCCAATACATTTTATTGTGGTACAGAAGACAGCATTAGAAACAAAGTTTTTTGGACAAATAAATTTTTGATCTATGATCCGAAGCTCGATTTGTTTAAACCTAATTGTTACAATGGGTCTATATGAGGCCATACCTCATATAGGGGGTGTAGCCCTGGTCTGGTACAAAGGACGTAGGCCATACCTCATATAGGGGGTGTAGCCCTGGTCTGGTACAAAGGACGTAGGCCATACCTCATATAGGGGGTGTAGCCCTGGTCTGGTACAAAGGACGTAGGCCATACCTCATATAGGGGGTGTAGCCCTGGTCTGGTACAAAGGACGTAGGCCATACCTCATATAGGGGGTGTAGCCCTGGTCTGGTACAAAGGACGTAGGCCATACCTCATATAGGGGGTGTAGCCCTGGTCTGGTACAAAGGACGTAGGCCATACCTCATATAGGGGGTGTAGCCCTGGTCTGGTACAAAGGACGTAGGCCATACCTCATATAGGGGGTGTAGCCCTGGTCTGGTACAAAGGACGTAGGCCATACCTCATATAGGGGGTGTAGCCCTGGTCTGGTACAAAGGACGTAGGCCATACCTCATATAGGGGGTGTAGCCCTGGTCTGGTACAAAGGATGTAGGCCATACCTCATATAGGGGGTGTAGCCCTGGTCTGGTACAAAGGACGTAGGCCATACCTCATATAGGGGGTGTAGCCCTGGTCTGGTACAAAGGATGTAGGCCATACCTCATATAGGGGGTGTAGCCCTGGTCTGGTAGTCTCCGGTTCACTGATGCGGATTGTTTGTTACATGGCTCTGTGTTGGACATGTACATTTACAGACAAAAAATTTGATTGGATACAGTAATGTGTGTAATTGTGAAAACCTATTTTTGGGAAATCTTTTTCCCAACAGTTTTATTAGGAAAGGACTTTGGAGTCTTGTCACAGCCACAAACACAGGACACTATGATGAGGACAGAGGTCTATACAGGGTACGGTAATTGTGTTCATGACAGCTATGCTTCATCTGTTTCTCCGAATGTGACAGATTTATACCCCACACAGACGAGCAATGGGAAACTTGTCCATGCTTCTAGCCAGAAAAATGGACGTGTTTTTAAACTCCATCCGATTGCCTGCGCTGTCCATTTTTCTTTCCTGCAGATCCATTCATTTGAATGAGCGAGTCTTGTGGGATAATTAGAAAATCGTTCATGTTATGTTTTTCTCTGCATCGTCCATGTGACCAGAACTATTCAGTTAAACTGTCACTGTTCGTTCTGGATGCTTTCCATCACCAAGACGGAGACCTCACCTGTCCGAAAGCAGCCCTTATTCCTCAAATGTGTTTAAAACGAAAAATGAACTAACTTTGCAAATAAGTGTTTTTTTTATTTTATTTTTTGTCTTTTAAGCAATACTGTTTTCAGAGCTCCTATGCATAGCTATGTGTCTCCATGGTAACAGACTACAAACAAAAACCGAAACAGAATGTCCAATATTGATTAGATACTCATACAGAAAATTCCTGCTATATATCAAGGGAGTCGCAGAAAGCTAGGAATAAAACGTAACTTTTCATCACCACATTAATATTAAATCACTTCATATTCCTCTAAAATATAACAAACATTGCTCATAATGGACCAAAAACACCAACACATACAAATCCACACAGAGGGAGGGTGGATATAATACGCTAGGGAGAGATGTCCCTAACTAATACCTCAACCCACAGGAACACCCTGATGGTGGGTGGCCTGTGGTCCCGTGCCTGCCCTATCTCACCCTCTCATTGCCCTAAATACTTCCAACGCATTTCCCCAATTATTGGTTCATCAGGGGGAAAAATATGGGGCAGAAAGTAGAAAATGTAAAATATAAGAGTGAAACTGGATCGCACATCCTCAATACTGTGCTTATATCTGATAACTGCTTCTCAGCATAATTTATAGTATACCTACCCCTATGTACATCCATATCGAGGTGGACCATGCAGCAATCACCATGGCAGTCTAACATCTACTGTACACGTGAGAGCTCCTTGTGAGAGCTCAGAAATAAAGGTTGTGCTGTCTGTCTTCTGAGGCTCTGGCCCTGCCTGCAATCTGCACTGCACGTGGCACTTGATGAACTATAACGTCTCCTTGTGGCCCCCATACAGTATAACGTCTCCTTGTGGCCCCCATACAGTATAACGTCTCCTTGTGGCCCCCATACAGTATAACGTCTCCTTGTGGCCCCCATACAGTATAACGTCTCCTTGTGGCCCCCATACAGTATAACGTCTCCTTGTGGCCCCCATACAGTATAACGTCTCCTTGTGGCCCCCATACAGTATAACGTCTCCTTGTGGCCCCCATACAGTATAACGTCTCCTTGTGGCCCCCATACAGTATAACGTCTCCTTGTGGCCCCCATACAGTATAACGTCTCCTTGTGGCCCCCATACAGTATAACGTCTCCTTGTGGCCCCCATACAGTATAACGTCTCCTTGTGGCCCCCATACAGTATAACGTCTCCTTGTGGCCCCCATACAGTATAACGTCTCCTTGTGGCCCCCATACAGTATAACGTCTCCTTGTGGCCCCCATACAGTATAACGTCTCCTTGTGGCCCCCATACAGTATAACGTCTCCTTGTGGCCCCCATACAGTATAACGTCTCCTTGTGGCCCCCATACAGTATAACGTCTCCTTGTGGCCCCCATACAGTATAACGTCTCCTTGTGGCCCCCATACAGTATAACGTCTCCTTGTGGCCCCCATACAGTATAACGTCTCCTTGTGGCCCCCATACAGTATAACGTCTCCTTGTGGCCCCCATACAGTATAACGTCTCCTTGTGGCCCCCATACAGTATAACGTCTCCTTGTGGCCCCCATACAGTATAACGTCTCCTTGTGGCCCCCATACAGTATAACGTCTCCTTGTGGCCCCCATACAGTATAACGTCTCCTTGTGGCCCCCATACAGTATAACGTCTCCTTGTGGCCCCCATACAGTATAACGTCTCCTTGTGGCCCCCATACAGTATAACGTCTCCTTGTGGCCCCCATACAGTATAACGTCTCCTTGGGGCCCCCCCCCATTCAATGTAACGTCTCCCTGTGGCCCCCACCCCCATACAGTATAACGTCTCCCTGTGGCCCCCGCCCCCATACAGCATAACGTCTCCCTGTGGCCCCCGCCCCCATACAGCATAACGTCTCCCTGTGGCCCCCCCCCCATACAGCATAACGTCTCCTTGTGGCCCCCGCCCCATACAGCATAACGTCTCCTTGTGGCCCCCGCCCCATACAGCATAACGTCTCCTTGTGGCCCCCGCCCCCATACAGTATAACGTTAGTATAAGTTCAGGACAAGTAGATGGTCATGAGGGACAAGTAGATTGAGCCCCTGAGCTACCAGTCCTTCGACAAGTAGTTTTTTTTTTAATTTCCACACCCCTGTACCTCTATACTTTATTTGTCCCGGGCTAGCAATCAAATATACACTGCTCAAAAAAATAAAGGGAACACAAAAATAACACATCCTAGATCTGAATTAATTAAATATTCTTCTGAAATACTTTGTTCTTTACATAGTTGAATGTGCTGACAACAAAATCACACAAAAATAAAAAAATGGAAATCAAATTTTTCAACCCATGGAGGTCTGGATTTGGAGTCACACTCAAAATTTAAGTGGAAAAACACACTACAGGCTGATCCAACTTTGATGTAATGGCCTTAAAACAAGTCAAAATGAGGCTCAGTAGTATGTGTGGCCTCCACGTGCCTGTATGACCTCCCTACAACGCCTGTGCATGCTCCTGATGAGGTGGTGGACGGTCTCCTGAGGGATCTCCTCCCAGACCTGGACTAAAGCATCTGCCAACTCCTGGACAGTCTGTTGGTGGATAGAGCGAGACATGATGTCCCAGATGTGCTCAATTGGATTCAGGTCTGGGGAACGGGCGGGCCAGTCCATAGCATCAATGCCTTCGTCTTGCAGGAACTGCTGACACACTCCAGCCACATGAGGTCTAGCATTGTCTTGCATTAGGAGGAACCCAGGGCCAACCGCACCAGCATATGGTCTCACAAGGGGTCTGAGGATCTCATCTCGGTACCTAATGGCAGTCAGGCTACCTCTGGCGAGCACATGGAGGGCTGTGCGGCCCTCCAAAGAAATGCCACCCCACACCATTACTGACCTAATGCCAAACCGGTCATGCTGGAGGATGTTTCAGGCAGTAGAAAGTTCTCCACGGCGTCTCAAGACTCTGTCACGTCTGTCACATGTGCTCAGTGTGAACCTGCTTTCATCTGTGAAGAGCACAGGGCGCCAGTGGCGAATTTGCCAATCTTTGTGTTCTCTGGCAAATGCCAAACGTCCTGCACGGTGTTGGGCTGTAAGCACAACCCCCACCTGTGGACGTTAGGCCCTCATATCACCCTCATGGAGTCTGTTTCTGACCGTTTGAGCAGACACATGCACATTTGTGGCCTGCTCGAGGTCATTTTGCAGGGCTCTGGCAGTGCTCCTCCTGTTCCTCCTTGCACAAAGACGGAGGTAGCGGTCCTGCTGCTGGGTTGTTGCCCTCCTACGGCCTCCTCCATGTCTCCTGATGTACTGGCCTGTCTCCTGGTAGCGCCTCCATGCTCTGGACACTACGCTGACAGACACAGCAAACCTTCTTGCCACAGCTCGCATTGATGTGCCATCCTGGATAAGCTGTACTACCTGAGCCACTTGTGTGGGTTGTAGACTCCGTCTCATGCTACCACTAGAGGGAAAGCACCGCCAGCATTCAAAAGTGACCAAAACATCAGCCAGGAAGCGTAGGAACTGAGAATTGGTCTGTGGTCACCACCTGCAGAACCACTCCTTTATTGGGGGTGTCTTGCTAATTGCCTATAATTTCCACCTGTTGTCTATCCCATTTGCACAACAGCATGTGAAATTGATTGTCACTCAGTGTTGCTTCCTAAGTGGACAGTTTGATTTCACAGAAGTGTTGTTTAAGTTTTCCCTTTATTTTTTTGAGCAGTGTATGTATCCAGCTTAGTGATGTACCGGGCTTAATTGATTGCGGCTTTTTGACTATACCGCAGGTTACTTGGTATTGTATAAACATAAACCTGACGTTTTTTCTATCTGTTCTGGGCTAGCTATCAATTATGTGTTAAGCTTATATCGGGCTGCCTCATGTATGTGCTCTAACATCTACATGATGAATCCTACACTGGTTGATTACACACATATTGATAACTGTCTATCGGACAAGGAACTGTTACAACCACTTTTTCAGGTTTGATCACGTGTATCGATTGATAGGAGTGCTGATAAATGCTTCAGGTTCTCATATGGTGTTTGTATCTTCAGCTTTTTTGCAGTTCCGTTACCAGTTAATACCCGTGTAGTTCTTCTGGACCAATTGTCTATTATTTTCTACTTTCTGCCCCATATTTTTCCCCCTGAGGAACCAATAATTGGGGAAACGCGTTGGGAGTATTTAAGGCAATGAGAGGGTGAGATGGGGCAGGCACCATCAGGGTGTTCCTATGGGTTGAGGTATTAGTTAGGGACTTATTAGGGACATCTCTCCCTAGCGTATTATACCCGCCCTCCCTCTGTGTAGATTTGTATGTGTTGGTGTTTTTGGTCCATTATAAGCAATGTTTGTTATATTTTAGAGGAATATGAAGTGATTTAATATTAATGTGGTGATGAAAAGTTACGTTTTATTCCTAGCTTTCTGTGACTACAAACAAGCCCTGAGTAGTCATGTGGTCCTGCTCCCTTCTCTCTGTCCCTTACAGAAAGGATTATGACCACCGGATCCGGTTACACACAGGGTTTGCTTGTGGTATGTTAACATGGAGACACATAGGTCTGCATAGGAGCCGTAAACTGAAATCAATCTAAAATTAACCCCTTCTTCCTGTATGTATTTGAGGCCTTAAGGACCAAGCATTTTTTTTCTTCACCATTGCATTCCAAGAACTTATGAGGGCTTGTTTTTTTACGAAACAAGTTGTAGTTTTTTATTTCACCGCTTTGGACTACACGTGGCTTACTGGTAAAAAAACCCCCCACAATTTAGCAACATTCACTTTGGGTGAGTATGATTACAGCGATAAGTGTGTATATGTATATATATGTGTATGTGTGTGTGTGTGTGTATATATATATGTATGTGTGTGTGTGTGTGTGTGTGTGTGTATATATATATGTATGTGTGTGTGTGTGTGTGTGTATATATATATATATGTATGTGTGTGTGTGTGTGTATATATATATATATATATATATATATATATATATGTGTGTACACATACACACATATACACATACACATACACACACACACACACAGTCCTGATAAAAAGTTTAAGACCACTTGAAAATTGGCAAAAAATCATATTTTACATTGTTGGACCTTAACAAGGTTCCAAGTAGAGCTTCAACATGCAACAAGAAGAGATGAGAGTGAGACAAAATATTTTTTGAGCATTCAATTAATTGAAAATAACGATTAAACTGAAACAGGCTGTTTTTCAGCTGATCCAAATTTTAGGACCACATGCCTTTTAAAAGGCCAAATCTGTGCAAAGATGTGGATTCATTGTCATTTTCTGTCAGGTAGTCACATGTTGTGATGGCAAAGGCAAAAAAACTCTCCCTTTTTGAACGTGGTCGGGTTGTTTAACTGCATAAGCAGGGTCTCTCACAGCGCGCCATCGCTGCTGAGGTGGGACGCAGTAAGACAGTCATTTGGAATTTCTTAAATGATCCTGAGGGTTATGGAACAAAAAAGTCAAGTGGAAGACCCAAAAAAATTTCATCAGCACTGAGCCGGAGGATCCAATTGGCTGTCCGTCAAGACACTGGATGATCCTCGACCCAAATTAAGGCCTTTACTGGTGCTGATTGCAGCCCCATAACCATCAGACGGCATCTGAGACTGAAGGGCTTCAAAAACAAAAAACGTCTTCAAAGACCTCGTCTCCTTGAACGCCACAGAACTGCTTGTTTGGACTTTGCAAGAGAGCACCAAACATGGGACATTCAAAGGTGGAAGAAAGTTTTATTCTCTGATGAGAAAAAATTTAACCTTGATGGTTTCCAACATTACTGGCATGACAAGCAGATCCCACCTGAGATGTTTTCTACGCGCCACTGTGGAGGGGGCGCCATAATGGTCTGGGGTGCTTTTTCCTTCAGTGGAACAATGGAGCTTCAGGAAGTGCAGGGGCGTCAAACGGCCGCTGGCTATGTCCAGATGTTGCAGAGAGCATTCCTCATGATTGAGGGCCCTCGTCTGTGTGGTAACGACTGGGTTTTTCAACAAGACAACGCTACAGTACACAATGCCCGCAGGACAAGGGACTTCTTCCAGGAGAATAACATCACTCTTTTGGCCTATCCTGCGTGTTCCCCTGATCTAAATCCAATTGAGAACCTTTGGGGATGGATGGCAAGGGAAGTTTACAAAAATGGACAACAGTTCCAGACAGTAGATGGCCTTCGTGCGGCCGTCTTCACCACTTGGAGAAATGTTCCCACTCACCTTGCATCAAGCATGCCAAAATGAATTTTTGAAGTGATAAACAATAACGGCGGAGCTACTCATTAGGCTACTTTCACACTAGCGTTCGGGGCTCCGCTTGTGAGTTCCGTTTGAAGGCTCTCACAAGCGGCCCCGAACTGACCCGTCCAGCCCTAATGCATTCTGAGTGGAGGCGGATCCGCTCAGAATGCATCAGTTTGGCACCGTTTGGCCTCCGCTCCGCTCAGCAGGCGGACCCCTGAACGCAGCTTGCAGCGTTCGGGTGTCCGCCTGGCTGTGCGGAGGCAAACGGATCCGTCCAGACTTACAATGTAAGTCAATGGGGACGGATCAGTTTGAAGTTGACACAGTATGGCTCAATTTTCAAACGGATCCGTCCCCCATTGACTTTCAATGTAAAGTCAAAACGGATCCGTTTGGATTATCATGAACAAAAAAAAAATAAAAAAAAAATTATTTTTTTGGTTCATGGTAATGCAAACGGTTCCGTTCTGAACGGATCTAAGCGTTTGCATTATAGGTGCGGATCCGTCTGTGCAGATACCAGACGGATCCGCACCTAACGCAGGTGTGAAAGTAGCCTTACTGAGTTCATGTTTGGAAGTTAGATTTCTGTTTTGGGGGGGTTTATTATTTTTTTTGGAGGTGTGGTCCTAAACTTTTGATCGGCTGAAAAACAACCTGTTTCAGTTTATTTGTTGTTTTCATTAAATTGAATGCTCAAAAAATGTTTTCTCACTCCCATTTCTTCTTGTTGCATGTTGAAGCTCTACTTGGAACCTTGTTAAGATTCAGCCATGCTAAATAAGATTTTTTGCCATTTTTCAAGTGCTCTTAAACTTTTGATCAGGACTGTGTATATGTGTATGTGTAATATATATATATATATATATATATATATATATATATATATATATATATAATAAAAAAAATTGTTTTGTGTTTTACTACTTTTGCACAATAAAAACGTTATTATTTTTTTTTATAAACACAAAATGTTGTTGCATCACCACTTCTCAAGACCCTGTGATTTGTTACACAGAGCTGTATGAGTGCTTGTTTTTTCTTGTGTTGTTTTTTGTGGTCGACTTGTACTTTTCATGGTTACCGTTTTGGGGTAATAACACTTTTTGACCACTGTTTATTCAATTTTTTTTGGGTGAATAAGTAAAAAAAAAAAACAGCAATTCAATTTTTTTTTTTTTTTTTACATTCACCGTGCAGGATATATTACATAATAAATTTATAATGCGGGTTGTTGTGGAAGCGGTGATATCAAATATATGGAGTGGATTTTATTTTGGCAATTTTTCTCATGAAAAAAAAAGTTTTTCCTGCTTTAAACTACTGGGCACGCGAATCGCAGCAATGTCTCCTATTGAAAACAATAAGAGGCAGCTCCATAAACCGCTAGGTGAATGGGCCCTAAAAGCAAATGCAGAAGGGCTAGTCAGACTCGTACTGCTTTTTATATTTTATTTTAAAGGATACCTGTCAAGAAGCTTTAGACCTTCAGACCTCCACCGATCAGTAACAGATTGAAAATTATGACTTTCTATATTCTGGGTGATGCAGCAGGCCAGCTGCTCTATGTAAGAGCGGCATCCGGCATATGCTCAATGTGCAGATAAAGCCAAAGCCTTGCTTTACTGCGCATGCGCTGCAGGTCCATCTGTGTGGTTTGATGCCCCAGCCTGGGGGGAGGTCAATCAAGCAACTAGGGGAGGTGGCCAGTGTGAATCTTATTATCCCTGAGACTGCTTACAGGACATTTAAATATATAACTCAATGTGTTTCGAGAGTGTTTTTTCATTTTTGATATTATTCTCAACCTACATATTTGCGTGCTGGTGGCCTAACACTGCTGACTGGTTCCTTTTGAATAACCAGGTCCTGTTTTGGGAGTTATCAGGAGTATTTGAAGATTATAAGTTGTTGTGCATTTTTATACGTATACAATATTATCTAATGACATTATAATCAAAATGAATGCTCATCTCATTGCCTTTAAGAATAAGATCAGCCTGAACCAAAGTTATATTATATGGCTGAGGAAGCCAAGATGAGTTCATGGCAAGTTCAGTCTATATAAAAAAAAATATTGTGAACATAAACGGACATTGGATTAATAGTAGTGCTAAAGATATGAGACCATCTGTAAGGAGTAAGTCAACTCCCTAAAACATGTCTGTCTGGAGGGAACCAGGGTTACTTGATAAGGACTCATGTCCTTATTCGCAGCACGCTGCTGTATGAGGTTCAATTTATATATTCATAATTATATTTTATATATATCTCTGCATGGTATATTTAGTTTACAACATGTTAATCAATAATTCATATAATGTGTTATATATATAAATCAATACATTGTTACACATAGATGTTATACTATGTATTTACCATTTAGAAGGTATTGTAGAAGGTACAGAAACAAAAAAGTTTGTTAATTGGATTTCAAAATAATAGTTATTCATGGACGTAGATAAGTGAAATGTACAAGTTCCGATGCCTAGCATCAAAGCAGCTATATAAAATTTTCATCAAGTCAACCTATATTTCAAAAAGATAGGAGAAGACAGTCAACTCCAACAAGTCCAGGATATAGGTAATTAAAAGTGTCAGGAAAAGACCTTCCTCAATGATTTATGGTAAGAAAGGTCAACAAAGTCATGAAAACATATTATTAGATATTTAATTTTAATGTTTAAAAGTTGGGATGTTCATCTACAGTACCGCAGTGCCATCTGGAGGCAGATGGACAACATTATATTATTTCATTATTTGTTCTATACCATATTAGGAGTTGAGATAACGTCTTGATGTTATTAGCATGCGAATACACCCACCCTACCTGATTGGGAATCCCTAATCTAAAGGGGATGATTCTCAGATAAGGGGGGGAATAATTACTCGTGTGCGGAGTAGCATGGAAAAAAAGTTAGCAAGAGAAAAAAAAGAGCTAGAGAAAAAGATCCATATATCCATTGATCCATCCATTCATTCAATCAAAAAGAAAAACTTTACCAGAAGAAACTTGGATTATTCTTTTTGGATTATTAGGAAAGTTCTTCAGAACTGGTCTCATCTGAACTCTGTCTACCTTTGACCCGGTAACGTATATTTTGTTCATTACTCATGATATTAATAAGATATTTCTCTCGGTATATAGCCAAGAGTTCCCATATTGTGGGAATATATAGTGTTAGGTGCCTCCATAATGCTGATTATTCTCTTAGCAAAGATGCATATTATGATGCATTATATTTAAAAAGAGGACTAAACCCTTGGAAAGTTATTTTCCCTAGTCTGATTGCCGAGTTGAATATTTTATCATATTAATATCATCTATTTTTGATTGGTCATAGGAAAACAGAGTCAAGGGAGAACAGTTAATTTTCCTGTAAATCCGTGTTTTATTGTTATAGCCTGTTTGATAACAGAAGATCCTAAGTTTCTCTTGGTATATGAATCCGTTTGTTAAAAGTATGACACTGGTTGTCATAAATCAATAAATCATGCTGTGCTGATCAGATAGGGGTGTGTTAACACCACCGTGTGGTACATTTTGGGTGTTACGTTGTAACTTCATCGTTTGTTTTGCAATCGTATTGTTTTTATATTCTTTGTTTTTATAATAAATGATTATATATGTTTGCATATACAATTGTTCCTTTGTTTCACTGCTTGCACAAATCAAATTAAGATACTTGATAAAAAGAACTTAGGGCTCTTTCACACTTGCGTTCTTTTCTTCCGGCATAGAGTTCCGTCGTCGGGGCTCTATGCCGGAAGAATCCTGATCAGTTTTATCCTAATGCATTCTGAATGGAGTGAAATCCGTTCAGGATGCATCAGGATGTCTTCAGTTCCGGAACGGAACGTTTTTTGGCCGGAGAAAATACCGCAGCATGCTGCGCTTTTTGCTCCGGCCAAAAATCCTGAAGACTTGCCGCAAGGACGGATCCGGAATTAATGCCCATTGAAAGGCATTGATCCGGCCTTAAGCTAAACGTCGTTTCGGCGCATTGCCGGACCCGACTTTTAGCTTTTTCTGAATGGTTACCATGGCTGCCGGGACGCTAAAGTCCTGGCAGCCATGGTAAAGTGTAGCGGGGAGCGGGGCAGCAGCATACTTACCGTCCGTGCGGCTCCCGGGGCGCTCCAGAGTGACGTCAGGGCGCCCCAAGCGCATGGATCACGTGATCGCATGGATCACGTCATCCATGCGCATGGGGCGCTCTGACGTCATTCTGGTGCGCCCCGGGAGCCGCACGGACTCTAAGTATACTGCTCCCCCGCTCCCCGCTCCTACTATGGCAACCAGGACTTTAATAGCGTCCTGGCTGCCATAGTAACACTGAAAGCATTTTGAAGATGGCTCCGTCTTCAAATGCTTTCAGTACACTTGCGTTTTTCCGGATCTGGCGTGTAATTCCGGCAAGTGGAGTACACGCCGCATCCGGACAACGCAAGTGTGAAAGAGGCCTAAGAGGCGTTTTTATGTCCGCCTGAAGGATAATATATATATATTTTTTTTTTATCCTCTCTTTTATATTTAGATTCTTTTTCATATAGAAGATATGACATAAAAACGCCTCTAAGTTCTTTTTATCAAGTATCTTAATCCTACTGTTGCCTGTTTTTATGATCCACAAATTGTCAATCCGCAAAACACTGATAGCAGACGTGTGCGTTCAATATTTTGCAGATAAGAACCATGTGGCCCATCTAGTCTGCCCAATATACTGAATACTATGAATAGCCCCTGGCCCTATCTTATATGACGGATGGCCGTATGCCTATCCCATGCATGCTTAAACTCCTTCACTGTATTTGCAGCTACCACTTCTGCAGGAAGGCTATTCCATGCATCCACTACTCTCTCAGTAAAGTAATACTTCCTGATATTACTTTTAAACCTTTGCCCCTCTAATTTAAAACTGTGTCCTCTTGTAGCAGTTTTTCTTCTTTTAAATATTCTCTCCTCTTTTACCTTGTTGATTCCCTTTATGTATTTAAAAGTTTCTATCATATCCCCTCTGCCTAGTCTTTCTTCCAAGCTATACATGTTAAGGTCTTTTAATCTTTCCTGGTAAGTTTTATCCTGCAATCCATGTACTAGTTTAGTAGCTCTTCTCTGAACTCTCTCCAAAGTATCCTTATCCTTCTGGAGATATGGTCTCCAGTACTGAGCACAATACTCCAAATGAGGTCTCACTAGTGCTCTGTAGAGCGGCATGAACACCTCCCTCTTTCTCCTGGTAATGCCTCTCCCTATACGCACAACCATTCTGCTAGGCATTTCCCGCTGCTCTATGACAGTCTGCCTACCTTTAAGTCTTCTGAAATAATGACCCCCTAAATCCCTTTCCTCATATACTGAGATTAGGACTGTATCACTGATTTTATATTCTGCTCTTGGGTTTTTATGCCCCAGGTGCATTATCTTGCACTTATCAACATTAAATTTTAGTTGCCAGATTTTTGACCATTCCTCTAGTTTTCCTAAATCCTTTTCCATTTGGTGTATCCCTCCAGGAACATCAACACTGTTACAAATCTTTTGTGTCATCAGCAAAAAGACACACCTTACCATCAAGGCCTTGTGCAATTTCGCTGATAAAGATATTAAACAATATGGGTCCCAGAACAGATTCCTGAGGTACCCCACTGGTAAAAAGACCATGGTCTGAATATACTCCATTGACTACAACCCTCTGTTGTCTGTCCCTCAGTCACTGCCTAATCCATTCAACAATATGGGAGTCCACGCACAAAGACTGCAATTTATTGATAAGCCTTCTATGTGGGACAGTATCAAAAGCCTTACTAAAGTCCAGATAAGCGATGTCTACTGCACCTCTGCCATCTATTCTTTTAGTCACCCAATCAAAAAAATCAATAAGATTAGTTAGACATGATCTCCCTGAAGTAAACCCATGCTGTTTTTCATCTTTCAATCCATGGGATTTTAGATGTTCCACAATCCTCTCCTTAAGTATGGTTTCCATTAATTTCCCCACTATTGATGTCAGGCTTACTGGCCTATAGTTGCCCGATTCCTCCCTACTACCTTTCTTGTGAATGGGCACAACATTTGCCAATTTCCAATCTTCTGGGACGACCCCTGTTGCCAGTGATTGGTTAAATAAATCTGTTAATGAGCTCTTTTAATAGCTTTGGGTGTATCCCATCAGGCCCCTGTGACTTATTTATATTAATTTTTAGACAGCTGACTTAGAACCTCTTCCTCTGTAAAGACACATGCATCAAAAGATTCATTAGTCTTCTTTCCTAACTGAGGTCCTTTTCCTTCATTTTCCTTTGTAAAAACAGAATAGTAGTATTCATTGAGGCAGTCAGCTGGTTCTTTATCTTCTTCCATATACCTTACTTCTTTTGTTTTTAATTTGCAAATTCCTTGTTTTAGTTTCCTTTTTTCATTTATGTATCTGAAGAATGTCTTATCGCCTTTTTTTCACTGACTGAGCTAATTTCTCTTCTGCCTGTGCTTTAGAAGTTCTTATAACTTGTTTGGCCTCTCTCTGCCTAATCTTATAAATTTGCCTGTCATCCTCGTGTTTTTTTTTTTATTTCTTATATATAATTACTAAATGCTATCTTTTTGTTTTTAATGATTTTGGCCACCTCTGCTAAGTACCACAGTGGTCTCTTCCTTTTTTTGCTTTTACTGACAAGCCTAATGCAATTTTCTGCCTTCAATAGTGCCACTTTTAAGTAGTCCCATTTCTCCTGGACTCCATTGAAACTGTTCCAATCTGATAGGGACTCGTATACCACTAATCTATTTTTAGAAAAGTCAGTTTTTCTCAAATCTAAAACTTATGTTTTTGTGTGGTGTGACTCACTTATAGTAAACCACACTGACTGGTGATCACTAGATCCCAAGCTTTCCCCTACAGGAATATCAGATACCAAATTCCCATTTGTAAATACTAAATCTAAAATGGCCTCCTTCCGGGTTGGCTCCTCAACTACTTGCTGTAGAGATAATCCCAGTAGGGAATTTAGAATATCTGTACTCCTGGCAGAACTAGCTTTTTTGGTTTTCCAGTTTACATCAGGAAGATTAAAGTCTCCCATAATGATAACTTCCCCTTTCAATGTAATTTTAGCTATTTCATCAACTTGTAGATCATCTAATTCTTTGACTTGGCTAGGTGGTTAATATATCACACCTACACGAGTTACCTTATGATTATCAAGCTGCAAGGTGACCCAAACTGACTCTAAATTGGTCTCGCTAACTTGTAACAAATTAGATTTCATGCTATCTTTCACATACAGGGCCACCTCTCCCCCTTCTCGCCTTCTCTGTCTTTCCTGTATAGAGAGAACTCTGGTATTGTTATATCCCAGTCATTACTCCCATTGAACCACGTCTCAGTAACAGCCACTAAATCTATATTCTCAGATGCCATTATAGCCTCAAGTTTATTGATCTTATTCCCTAAACTGCGAGCATATGTAGGCAAGAATCTGAGCTTGTCATTTCTTAACCTTTGTGCTACTGGCATTGTTCCGGGGGGCAGTCGGACTGCTGGATTATCACTTTTTTGCCCCCCTTTCCTAGTTTAAATGCTCCTTAGCAAATACTTGGAACTGAGGACATTCGTTCCCTTGAGCGAAAGATGCAAACCATCTTTCTTGTACAGTTCTTTTCCATTCCAACGAGAGCTAACATGAGACACAAAGCCAAACCCTTGGTTCAGACACCATTCACCAAGCCATACATTGAATTCCTTAATGCGCATCCTCCTGTCATGCTGAAGGTTATGCACAGGCAAAACTGCAGAGAATGAAACAGTTGATGCAACCTCCCGTATATAATTTCCAAGTGTGTGAAAAGCTTCCTTCACCTTTGAAACCTCATTGCAAGCCAGATCATTTGTCCCATTTGACAATAACATCCACCTCCCTTTCCTGCTTTGCTTGCCTAACAATATTAAGGATCCGTCGTCTATCCCTGCTAGCGGTAGCACCAGGGAGACATCTCACAACACCATTCTCCTCAAACTTCACACCTCTTATGATGGAATCTCCCACCAACAGCTGCTTACTATCAGTCCTCACCTTCTCCTTTTTGTCTTTGGCTGCAGTCTTGCATACTTTAGGCATGGGAGATGATTGTTTCTCACCCACTGTGCCTGAGCCATCCTCCATGTTGCTTTTGCACTCTGAAAGTGCTGCAAATGATTTATGGAGAGCCACAGACTGTGGGACATGTCTTCTATCAGCAACTCTCAGTCTACCAGAACCTGCAGTAACCCATCTTCCATTTCTAGGGGGCCTCTGTGGCATTGCAACGTTCTCAGCCTGAGTTTAACGGTTAATTTACAAATCTCAGATTTCAAAAATGTGATTTCCTGCTGCATTATGGAGAGCTGTCTACAGATCAGACAGCACCCAAACCTCTGAAGAGTGGAACCTGAAATAAAAGCACAACAATTCCTGCACAGAACCAGGTCTGCCATTGTAAAGAGGGGAAAGATTATAAACAAACAAATCTTACTTGTTTAGATTGTATCCACCTCCAGATTACTTCCTGAATATCCTTGCCCGTAATGAGGACTCCCCTGCATAATGGAAACGGGACGGATCCGTTTTGCAGCCCATAGACTTCTGTTATGACGGAAAGAATAACGGAATGCCTCTAAAGGCATTCCATTATGCATTCTGTCGTAGAATTGCGTTATGGTCCGTGGTAACGGAATCCATAACGCAATTCTGCTTTTACCACCAAACGAAGCGTGAACAAATTTCATAATGAATTTCGCTCATCTCTAATTCCAACAGTAGACGATTGCCAGTAACTCGCCTAGGACGTCACCTCCTAGATTACAGTCATCCTACATTAATATGCATGACAAGTTGGCACAGCACTGATAGTACTATGTCTCTGCACTAAATTACACAGTCACTTTTTAAAGGTTGAACACTTATTCACCCCTATAGCTGATGGTACAAACGATTCCCTGTATCTTTCCCTATTCCATCTAAGTTGCATAAGGCTGGTTTCATACTTGCGTTGTCCGGATCAGGCGTGTACTCCATTTGCTGGAATTACACGCCGGATCCGGAAAAACGCAAGTGAACTGAAAGCATTTGAAGACGGATCAGTCTTCAAAATGCGTTCAGTGTTACTATGGCCCCCAGGACGCTATTAAAGTCCTGGCTGCCATAGTAGTAGTGGGGAGCAGTATACTTACAGTCCGTGCGGCTCCCGGGGCGCTCCAGAATGACGTCGGGGCGCCCCATGCGCATGGATGACGTGATCCGCACGGACGGTAAGTATACTGCTCCCCCGCTCCCCACTACACTTTACCATGGCTGCCAGGACTTTAGCGTCTTGGCAGCCATGGTAACCATTAGGGGTGCACCGAAATGAAAATTCTGGTCCGAAACCGAAAATTCAGGATGCCCTTGACCGAAACCGAAACTGCCTTTTTGCCCAAATACCTTTAAAATACTTTTTTTTTAATGATTTTATTAATAATTCTTTTTCATGAATGAAATTCATCTGTGGGTGGCGCTGTTATGGAGAGGGGGATCTGTGGGTGGCGCTGTTATGGAGAGGGGGATCTGTGGGTGGCGCTGTTATGGAGAGGGGGATCTGTGGGTGGCGCTGTTATGGAGAGGGGGATCTGTGGGTGGCGCTGTTATGGAGAGGGGGATCTGTGGGTGGCGCTGTTATGGAGAGGGGATCTGTGGGTGGCGCTGTTATGGAGAGGGGGATCTGTGGGTGGCGCTGTTATGGAGTGGGGGATCTGTGGAGGACGCTGTTATGTGGGGGATCTGTGGGTGGCGCTGTTATGGAGAGGGGGATCTGTGGGTGGCGCTGTTATGGAGAGGGGGATCTGTGGGTGGCGCTGTTATGGAGAGGGGGATCTGTGGGTGGCGCTGTTATGGAGAGGGGGATCTGTGGGTGGCGCTGTTATGGAGAGGGGGATCTGTGGGTGGCGCTGTTATGGAGAGGGGGATCTGTGGGTGGCGCTGTTATGGAGAGGGGGATCTGTGGGTGGCGCTGTTATGGAGAGGGGGATCTGTGGGTGGCGCTGTTATGGAGAGGGGGATCTGTGGGTGGCGCTGTTATGGAGAGGGGGATCTGTGGGTGGCGCTGTTATGGAGAGGGGGATCTGTGGGTGGCGCTGTTATGGAGAGGGGGATCTGTGGGTGGCGCTGTTATGGAGAGGGGGATCTGTGCGTGGCGCTGTTATGGAAAGGGGATATGTGCACTGTTATGGGCATAACAGTGCACAGATCCCTTTCCCCATAACAGTGCACAGATCCCCCCTCCCCATAGCAGTGCACAGATCCCCCCTCCCCATAGCAGTGCCATAGACCTATCCCCCTACCCATAACAGCCCCAGCCCTGCTGCTCACAGCATCACTCACTGCATCTTTATTTTACCTTACAATCGTGACGCTCCAGTAAGAACTCTGCAGGCAGAGCGGAGGGCGGCGTAACGTCACTTACTCATGTGACGCACCTGCTCCGCCCACTTTATGAATGAAGGAGGCAGAGCAGGCGCGTCACGTGAGTAAGTGACGTTACGCCGGCCTCCGCTCTGCCTGCAGAGTTGTTAGTTACTGGAGCGTCACGATTGTAAGATAAAGATGCAGTGACAAAGTAAACCGCCCGCCCGGCGCCCGCCCGCAGATGGTGGGTGACAAATCCCACACCCCATATTTTCGGCCGATATGTAACAATATCGGCCGAAGTGGATTAGGTGCATTTTCGGCCGATATTTTCGGCTGCCGGAATTTCGGTGCACCCCTAGTAACCATTCAGAAAAAGCTAAGCGTCGGATCCGGCAATGCGCCAAAACGACGTTTAGCTTAAGGCCGGATCCGGATTAATGCCTTTCAATGGGCATTAATTCCGGATCCGGCCTTGCGGCAAGTGTTCAGGATTTTTGGCCGGAGCAAAAAGCGCAGCATGCTGCGGTATTTTCTCCGGCCAAAAAATGTTCCGGTCCGGAACTGAAGACATCCTGATGCATCCTGAACGGCTTTCTCTCCATTCAGAATGCATTAGGATAAAACTGATCAGGATTCTTCCGGCATAGAGCCCCGACGACGGAACTCTATGCCGGTGAAAAGAACGCAAGTGTGAAAGAGCCCTTAGATGGTTACTAAATGAACTCCCCTCCCCAATATACAGCTCACATAATGGGTTTGGGTTAGACATCATGCACATGGCCCTGTATTGAAATGAATGGGTCCGCCTCAGATTTGTCCGTTCACACGACCATATTTTTTGGCCACATCCTATTCACATTTTTTGTGGATCGGATTAAAACCCATTCATTTCAATGGGGCCGCAAAAAGATGCAGACAGAACACCATGAGCAGTCCATATCTGTACGTCCGTTCCACAGCACCAAAAATAGAACATGTCCTATTCTTGTCAGTTTTTTTGGAAAGAATAGCCATTTCTAACAAAAGGAGGGACGTGCTGATCAGCAAAATGCGAAACGCCGCATGTCATTTGGACCCTTAGGCCTCTTTCACATGGGCGTTGCGGAAAAATGTGCGGGTGCGTTGCGGGAACACCCGCGATTTTTCCGCGCGAGTGCAAAACATTGTAATGCGTTTTGCACTCGCGTGAGAAAAATCGCGCGTGTTTGGTACCCAAACCCGAACTTCTTCACAGAAGTTCGGGCTTGGGATCGGTGTTCTGTAAATAGTATTATTTTCCCTTATAACATGGTTATAAGGGAAAATAATAGCATTCTGAATACAGAATGCTAAGTAAAACAGGGCTGGAGGGGGTTAAAAATCACCATGGTAAAATCACCATGGTAAAAGGGGGTTTAAAATCACCATGGTAAAATCACCATGGTAAAAGATCATGTGACGTACCATGTGATGACCGGAGTGACGTCATCCCAGGTCCTTAAACTATAGTTAATGCTCTCCACAGGTCCTATACAGTAAAAGAGTCAGACGGAGATGCCCGCATCGCGAGCAAGTGGATTAAGGTGAGTTAAATGATTTTTTATTTTTTTTAACCCCCTCCAGCCCTGTTTTACTTAGCATTCTGTATTCAGAATGCTATTATTTTCCCTTATAACCATGTTATAAGGGAAAATAATAAGGTTCGGGTCTCCATCCCGATCGTCTCCTAGCAACCGTGCGTGAAAATCGCACCGCATCCGCACTTGCTTGCGGATGCTTGCGATTTTCACGCAACCCCATTCATTTCTATGGGGCCTGCGTTGCGCGAAAAACGCACAAAGAGGAGCATGCTGCGATTTTCACGCAACGCAAAAGTGATGCGTGAAAATCACCGCTCGTGTGCACAGCCCCATAGAAATGAATGGGTCAGTATTCAGTGCGGGTGCAATGCGTTCACCTCCCGCATCGCATCCGCGCGGAATACTCGCTCGTGTGAAAGGGGCCTTACTGTTCGTTGTCTCCATACACCTAAAGAGGTTATCCAAAGTCTAAAACATGCCGGTGACCCTCATACAGATTATACTTACCCCGCTCCCCAGCACCCATGTCGCTCCTGATTCCCTGATAGCGGGTGACGCTGGGGAAGGCTGGTCACCGTTGCACCCTGCTATTGTCTGCTGTTTTGATCCTCGTGACGGGAAGAATCAGTGTCTGCCATGTGGGGATCAACAGCAACATGGGGAACCGGGTAAGTATAATCTATATGAGGGGCCCGGGGATTGGGGGGCATGTTTTACACTTTGGATAACTTCTAATTCTTTGCTCTGCTACGTTCTCAAAAGTATCCAGATGGCCGCCAAGCGCCGAGCTTGCCTCCCGATAAGCTTGGTGAGTGTTAGCGTCAGCCACCTGCACACTACTTCTCCACAATGCAGTTGTAGATCTTCATTGCACATTCCGCTCTTTTTTGCAACATGCCACCGACATCTGAATGTCACCTTACACTTATCTGCTGACATTTTTCAGGTTACATCTTATTTTGACAGAACGTCTACAAGTTAAAGGGATTCTGTCATGAGATTTGAGGCCTATAACCTAAACATATGGCCAGGTCCCTACGAATACCCTGAATCCGAAACTGACCTTATTAAATGTGCCTGTGGCTCTATTAGCATATAAAACAGGTTTTTATAACCGGTCATTCACCTACCTAAGGTGTCCAAGGGGACATCACTTCATACAGGGTGCCCGGCTGCAGCCATCTCCGTCTGGTGCCCAGCGCCGCCTTCCCACTAGAAATCGCCGCCCTCCCTTTCAATAGTGCCGCCTTCCTCACCTCAGCCCCGCCTCCGCAATCGTCCGGTCCCTCTGCCAGATCCTGGGCGTGCGCACTAGGCATAACCTACGATCGGACGATTGCGGAGGCGTCCTGGCACACAATGTAAGTCAATGGGGACACAATGTAAGTCAATGACACAATCTGGCATAATAGAAAACAAATCCATCCTCCATTGACTTTCAATGGTGTTCAAGACTGATCCGTCTTGGCCATGTTACAGATAATACAAACGGATCCGTTCAGAACGGATGCAGTCGGTTGTATTATCTGAACGAATCCGTCCATGACAAATCCGCACAAAACGTGAGTGTGAAAGTGGCCTAAGAACTGTTGGTGTAAATTTTGGGAAAGAAACAAGGTGGCCTGATCACCAGAGTCAAGGGGCTGGTGTTGGTCTGGTATCAGAAAAGCCCGGTTGGGCTATTACAGCCAGGACAGGGCGCAGACCCTCAGGGGGTACCTTCACAGGCGATTTGTTAGATTTTAGGGCGGCTGGCTGCACGTGCCTCCTGCCTACAGTACATCTGTTTCCGTCCAACAGGTAAGCCAAATATAGTTCCCGGTTTTGATTTATTTCCACCCCCATTTACTTAAGATCATCTCTGCTTCCTCCTCCTTGATATGTTAATAGCGAGTTAATGTTCCGCAGAGCTGCAGAAGTTTTTGCATTGCTAAGTAAAAAGTATTTGTTGTACAGGTTTTGGCAGAAAGTGCCAAGTAAACATGAGCTTGAAATAGGCGACTTTTATTTTCAGTTTGTGTTTTTTATTTATTTTTTAGCACGACTTTCTTCACAAATAAAGGGTCCATTCACACGTCTGCAAAATGGGTCCGCATCCGTTCCGCAATTTTGCGGAACAGGTGCAGACCTATTCATTTTCAATGGGGCCGGAATGTGCTGTCCGCATCTTCTATGAGAGTGCCGGCGATTTGCGGTCCGCAAAATGTGGAACGCACATTGCCGGTGTCAGTGTTTTGTGGATCCGCAATTTGCTGTGTGATTGTCTGATTTTGCAAATAAGATGTAACCATTGTATGGTACTTTTGGCATTGGGGGATTCTGGATTAAATATCCATCAAAGTCTAAGAACCAAATTTCTGCCAAGTGTCCTGTTATAAATACAGTGGATATAAAAAGTCTACACACACCTGTTAAAATGTCAGGTTTCTGTGATGTAAAAAAATGAGACTAAGGCCTCATGCACACGACCGTTGTTGTGTTCCGTGTCCGTTGTTCCTTTTTCTGCGGACCCATTGCCTTTCAATGCGTCAGTTGAAAACTCGGATAATGCACCGTTTGTCATCCGCGTCCGTGATCAGTGTTTCTAGTCCGTCAAAAAAATATGACCTGTCCTATTTCTTTTCACGGACAACGGTCCGCGGACCCATTCAAGTCAATGGGTCCGTGAAAAAACACAGAGGCACACAAGATTGTCATCCGCTTCCGTTTTTTTCCTATCATTTGCAAGGCAAACTTGACTTAGATTTTCTTTTCGCTTTTCATGTCTGGTGATCCTCCAAAAATCAAGAAAGACACACGAAAACAAAAACTGAAACGGATCACGGAACAGCTTTTTGCGGACTGCAAAAAAATACTGTCGTGTGCATGAGGCCAAAGATAAATAATTTCAGAACTTTTTCCACCTTTAATGTGACCTATAAACTGTACAACTCAATTGAAAAACAAACTGAAATCTTTGGTGGAGGGAAGAAAACAAAAATCTAAAATAATGTGGTTGCATAAGTGTGCACACCCTTCTTATAACTGGGGATGTAGCTGTGGTCAGAATTAATCACATTCAAAATCATGTTAAATAGGAGTCAGCATACACCTGCCATCATTTACAGTGCCTCTGATTAACCCCAAATAAAGTTCAGCTGCTCTAGTTGGTCTTTCCTGAAATTTTCTTAGTCACATCCCACAGCAAAAGCAATGGTCTACAGAGAGCTTCCAAAGCATCAGAGGGATCTCATTGTTATAAGGTATTAGTCAGGAGAATTGTACAAAATAATTTCCAAGCCATTAGATATACCCTGGAATACAGTGAAGACAGTCATCATCAAGTGGAGAAAATATGGCACAACAGTGACATTACCAAGAACTGGACGTCCCTCCAAAATTGATGAAAAGACTAGGTTTAAACTGGTCTGGGAGGCTACCAAGAGGCCTACAGCAACATTAAAGGAGCTGCAGGAATATCTGGCAAGTACTGGCTTCTTATTTCTGGGCTATGGGGTAGAGTGGCAAGACGAAAGCCTTTTCTTACAAAGAAAAACATCTAAGCCAGGCTACATTTTGCAAAAACACATCTGAAGTCTCCCAAAAGCATGTGGGAAAAGGTGTTATGGTCTGATGAAACCAAGGTTGAACTTTTTGGCCATAATTCCAAAAGATATGTTTGGCATAAAAACAACACTGCACATCACCAAAAGAACACCATACCCACAGTGAAGCATGGTGGTGGCAGCATCATGCTTTGGTTTTTCTTCAGCTGGAACTGGGGCCTTAGTTAAAGAGGACCTTTCACTAGAATAAAAAATCTAAACTAACTATACAGACATGGAGAGCGGCGCCCAGGGATCCCCCTGCACTTACTATTATCCCTGGGCACCGCTCCGTTCGCCCGGTATAGCCTCCGGTATCTTCATGTGTTAGGCTCCACCCAGTGGAACCTGCCGGCGTCTCCTTCTCCCATGCTGTAGCGCTGGCCAATCGCAGCGCTCAGCTCATAGCCTGAGAGAAAAAAAAAAACTTAGTCAAAATGTGCCATGCTGATAGACTCATACCCAAAAAGACTGAGTGCTGTAATAAAATCAAAAGGTGCTTCAACAAAGTATTAGTTTAACCACCTCCGGACCGCCTAACGCAGGATCGCGTTCCGGAGGTGGCAGCCCTGCTCAGAGTCACGCATATATGCGTCATCTTGCGATGGCCGAGATTTCCTGTGAACGCGCGCACACAGGCGCGCACGCTCACAGGAACGGAAGGTAAGAGAGTTGATCTCCAGCCTGCCAGCGGCGATCGTTCGCTGGCAGGCTGGAGATGTGTTTTTTTTAACCCCTAACAGGTATATTAGACGCTGTTTTGATAACAGCGTCTAATATACCTGCTACCTGGTCCTCTGGTGGTCCCATTTGTTTGGATCGACCACCAGAGGACACAGGTAGCTCAGTAAAGTCCCACCAAGCACCACTACACTACACTACACCCCCCCCCCCCCCGTCACTTATTAACCCCTTATTAGCCCCTGATCACCCCTGATCACCCCATATAGACTCCCTGATCACCCCCCTGTCATTGATCACCCCCCTGTCATTGATTACCCCCCTGTAAAGCTCCATTCAGATGTCCGCATGATTTTTACGGATCCACTGATAGATGGATCGGATCCGCAAAACGCATCCGGACGTCTGAATGAAGCCTTACAGGGGCGTGATCAATGACTGTGGTGATCACCCCATATAGACTCCCTGATCACCCCCCTGTAAAGCTCCATTCAGATGTCTGCATGATTTTTACGGATGCACTGATAGATGGATCCGATCCGCAAAACGCATCCGGACGTCTGAATGAAGCCTTACAGGGGCATGATCAATGACTGTGGTGATCACCCCATATAGACTCCCTGATCACCCCCCTGTAAAGCTCCATTCAGATGTCCGCATGATTTTTACGGATGCACTGATAGATGGATCCGATCCGCAAAACGCATCCGGACGTCTGAATGAAGCCTTACAGGGGCATGATCAATGACTGTGGTGATCACCCCATATAGACTCCCTGATCACCCCCCTGTAAAGCTCCATTCAGATGTCCGCATGATTTTTACGGATGCACTGATAGATGGATCCGATCCGCAAAACGCATCCGGACGTCTGAATGAAGCCTTACAGGGGCATGATCAATGACTGTGGTGATCACCCCATATAGACTCCCTGATCACCCCCCCTGTCATTGATTACCCCCCTGTAAAGCTCCATTCAGATGTCCGCATGATTTTTACGGATGCACTGATAGATGGATCGGATCCGCAAAACGCATCCGGACGTCTGAATGAAGCCTTACAGGGGCGTGATCAATGACTGTGGTGATCACCCCATATAGACTCCCTGATCACCCCCCTGTCATTGATCAACCCCCCTGTCATTGATCACCCCCCTGTCATTGATCACCCCCCTGTCATTGATCACCCCCTCTGTAAGGCTCCATTCAGATATTTTTTTGGCCCAAGTTAGCGGAATTTATTTATTTTTTTCTTACAAAGTCTCATATTCCACTAACTTGTGTCAAAAAATAAAATCTCACATGAACTCACCATACCCCTCACGGAATCCAAATGCGTAAAATTTTTTAGACATTTATATTCCAGACTTCTTCTCACGCTTTAGGGCCCCTAGAATGCCAGGGCAGTATAAATACCCCACATGTGACCCCATTTCGGAAAGAAGACACCCCCAGGTATTCCGTGAGGGGCATATTGAGTCCATGAAAGATTGAAATTTTTGTCCCAAGTTAGCGGAACGGGAGACTTTGTGAGAAAAAAATAAAAAATATCAATTTCCACTAACTTGTGCCAAAAAAAAAAAAATTTCTATGAACTCGCCATGCCCCTCATTGAATACCTTGGGGTGTCTTCTTTCCAAAATGGGGTCACATGTGGGGTATTTATACTGCCCTGGCATTCTAGGGGCCCCAAAGCGTGAGAAGAAGTCTGGTATCCAAATGTCTAAAAATGCCCTCCTAAAAGGAATTTGGGCACCTTTGCGCATCTAGGCTGCAAAAAAGTGTCACACATCTGGTATCGCCGTACTCAGGAGAAGTTGGGGAATGTGTTTTGGGGTGTCATTTTACATATACCCATGCTGGGTGAGAGAAATATCTTGGTCAAATGCCAACTTTGTATAAAAAAATGGGAAAAGTTGTCTTTTGCCAAGATATTTCTCTCACCAGCATGGGTATATGTAAAATGACACCCCAAAACACATTCCCCAACTTCTCCTGAATACGGCGATACCACATGTGTGACACTTTTTTGCAGCCTAGGTGGGCAAAGGGGCCCATATTCCAAAGAGCACCTTTAGGATTTCACAGGTCATTTACCTACTTACCACACATTAGGGCCCCTGGAAAATGCCAGGGCAGTATAACTACCCCACAAGTGACCCCATTTTGGAAAGAAGACACCCCAAGGTATTCCGTGAGGGGCATGGCGAGTTCCTAGAATTTTTTATTTTTTGTCACAAGTTAGTGGAAAATGATGATTTTTTTTTTTTGATTTTTTTTTTTTTCATACAAAGTCTCATATTCCACTAACTTGTGACAAAAAATAAAAAGTTCCATGAACTCACTATGCCCATCAGCGAATACCTTGGGGTCTCTTCTTTCCAAAATGGGGTCACTTGTGGGGTAGTTATACTGCCCTGGCATTCTAGGGGCCCAAATGTGTGGTAAGGAGTTTGAAATCAAATTCTGTAAAAAATGACCTGTGAAATCCGAAAGGTGCTCTTTTGAATATGGGCCCCTTTGCCCACCTAGGCTGCAAAAAAGTGTCACACATCTGGTATCTCCGTAATCGGGAGAAGTTGGGGAATGTGTTTTGGGGTGTCATTTTACATATACCCATGCTGGGTGAGAAATATCTTGGCAAAAGACAACTTTTCCCATTTTTTTATACAAAGTTGGCATTTGACCAAGATATTTATCTCACCCAGCATGGGTATATGTAAAAAGACACCCCAAAACACATTCCTCAACTTCTCCTGAATACAGAGATACCAGATGTGTGACACTTTTTTGCAGCCTAGGTGGGCAAAGGGGCCCACATTCCAAAGAGCACCTTTCGGATTTCACAGGTCATTTACCTACTTACCACACATTTGGGCCCCTAGAATGCCAGGGCAGTATAACTACCCCACAAGTGACCCCATTTTGGAAAGAAGACACCCCAAGGTATTCGCTGATGGGCATAGTGAGTTCATGGAAGTTTTTATTTTTTGTCACAAGTTTGTGGAATATGAGACTTTGTATGAAAAAAAAAAAAAAAAAAAAAATCATCATTTTCCACTAACTTGTGACAAAAAATAAAAAATTCTAGGAACTCGCCATGCCCCTCACGGAATACCTTGGGGTGTCTTCTTTCCAAAATGGGGTCACTTGTGGGGTAGTTATGCTGCCCTGGTATTCTAGGGGCCCAAATGTGTGGTAAGGAGTTTGAAATCAAATTCAGGAAAAAATGAGGAGTAAAATCCGAAAGGTGCTCTTTGGAATATGGGCCCCTTTGCCCACCTAGGCTGCAAAAAAGTGTCACACATCTGGTATCCCCGTACTCAGGAGAAGTTGAGGAATGTGTTTTTGGGGTGTCTTTTTACATATACCCATGCTGGGTGAGATAAATATCTTGGTCAAATGACAACTTTGTATAAAAAAATGGGAAAAGTTGTCTTTTGCCAAGATATTTCTCTCACCCAGCATGGGTATATATAAAATGACACCCCAAAACACATTCCCCACCTTCTCCTGAGTACGGAGATACCAGATGTGTGACACTTTTTTGCAGCCTAGGTGGGCAAAGGGGCCCATATTCCAAAGAGCACCTTTCGGATTTCACAGGTCATTTTTTACAGAATTTGATTTCAAACTCCTTACCACACATTTGGGCCCCTAGAATGCCAGGGCAGTATAACTACCCCACAAGTGACCCCATTTTGGAAAGAAGAGACCCCAAGGTATTCGCTGATGGGCATAGTGAGTTCATAGAACTTTTTATTTTTTGTCACAAGTTAGTGGAATATGAGACTTTGTAAGAAAAAAAAAAAAAAAAAAAATCATAATTTTCCGCTAACTTGTGACAAAAAATAAAAAGTTCTATGAACTCACTATGCCCATCAGCGAATACCTTAGGGTGTGTACTTTCAGAAATGGGGTCATTTGTGGGGTGTTTGTACTGTCTGGCCATTGTAGAACCTCAGGAAACATGACAGGTGCTCAGAAAGTCAGAGCTGCTTCAAAAAGCGGAAATTCACATTTTTGTACCATAGTTTGTAAACGCTATAACTTTTACCCAAACCATTTTTTTTTTTACCCAAACATTTTTTTTTTTATCAAAGACATGTAGAACTATAAATTTAGAGCAAAATTTCTATATGGATGTCGTTTTTTTTGCAAAATTTTACAACTGAAAGTGAAAAATGTCATTTTTTTGCAAAAAAATCGTTCAATTTCGATTAATAACAAAAAAAGTAAAAATGTCAGCAGCAATGAAATACCACCAAATGAAAGCTCTATTAGTGAGAAGAAAAGGAGGTAAAATTCATTTGGGTGGTAAGTTGCATGACCGAGCAATAAACGGTGAAAGTAGTGTAGGTCAGAAGTGTAAAAAGTGGCCTGGTCTTTCAGGGTGTTTAAGCACTGGGGGCTGAAGTGGTTAAGGGTGTGCACACTTATGCAACCATATTATTTAATTTTTAGTTTTTTTCTTCCCTCTACCTAAAAGATTTCAGTTTGTTTTTCAAGTGAGTTGTGCAGTTTATACGTCACATTAAAGGTGGAAAAAGTTCGGAAATGATTTATCTTTGTAAAAATTTTTTACATTACAGAAACCTGACGTTTTAACAGGGGTGTGTAGACTTTTTATATCCACTGTATGTGTTCTCACTGGGTGTCCTAAACGTAGTGTAAAGGCCATACATATGAGAGAGCTTGTTTGGTGTACCAATATTTTCCGTCAGTCCCAGCGTAGTTCTGTATGCATGGTGCGGAGAGTGGATAATAGGCTGCTGCAGAAAACCTTTGGAAGTGGGAAGAATCTCCCATCAGTAGGCAGTCAAGGATCAGTCAGGAGACCGACACAATAATGGTGTTTTTTGGAAGTACAATATTGATGACAGATCCTCAGGAAAGTTGGGGTGATATTGATAGTAAATAGTGTATCTGATGATCCCTAGTTTTCCTTGCTGTAAAGAACTGTGCACTGCTTGTGAGGACAAGGACTGCTGTCTGCCCTCATAGTAATCTTTTAATCTGTAACAAATGCTACAGAAATGGCCTCCTGACGTTAAAAATGTTGCCAACCTACCTTCAGTGCGGTAAAGTTGGGTTCACATCATGTTTTTGTTGTAAGTTTAAAGTACACGCGAAAAGAAACAAGTTCATGGATGCCTCAGACAGAGTTCATACAGTGGCATCCCTCACCATAGAGATCCATTGTAAAAAAACGTGTACGTTAACTAACAAATTATTTTTTTGCCAGGACTCTGCTGGATGGAAAAGCTTATACCACACTTTTTCCATCCTGCAAAGTGTACTTTTTTTTTTTACAGTGGAACTCTATGGTGACGGATGCCACAGTATGGCATGCACCTGCCTGATGCATCCAATAACGTATACTTTTTTTTGTGTACAGTACATTAAAAGTATGACGGAAACTTATTGTGAACCCAGCCTAATCTACGCTTGTCACTTCATGGGATCTCAGCTTTGCCTGTATGGAAACCCGAGTGATGATGAGTCTGGTGATCTGAAATCGCATGAGGAACTGCAAGATACTCCTCTCTGTCGACGTCGCACGGGGTTCACACCTGGTATCTATGCTGGGATGTCCAATGGCCGCAGTAATTGGTGTGTTTGTAAGTGGCCATAAAAGGAGGCACTTCTGAAGGTTTGTGGGCTGGTCTGTCAGCCAACCATAATGTGCAAGTGATGGTCACATCTGACACCCAGTAATGACAGATATAAGGTGTATTCACAGGTCAGTCATACTACAGCACAAAAATGCTAAATCCTGTTAAAATGCCATGGGATAAGGCATTAGTTTTTCATAGATATGAGTGGTGAATTCACAAGTGGTAGCAGTATTCCAGAAATTTCTACAATACTCTCATCCTTCTGATTGAGGCTTGCTAAAATTCTTTGCCACCAGATCAATCTTGTGTTATTTAAAGGAAAATTCCAAACTGTTGTGATCTTCTGGCAATCTCCCAAGTTCTTGATGTTTTGTTTTTGGTGGTTTGAGAATATGTATTTAACTAATGCTATCTTGTAACCTCCACCTCTGTTCAGGAACTTCAGAAGAACCTGTATTGTTGGCTTTGTTTTAATTGATGCCTTCCTTATTGATAGATTCATACTTACCTTCTTCCCACCACTCTGGTCCTTTGTGTCCATCTTTCTGTCCCTGGCTTGTTTATGGTTGGGCATGGGCATAGTCACCTGCTCTGCTGTAGCCAGTGGCTGATTTTAGGAGTGACATCTAGTGGTTGGCTGCAGCGGAGCAGGTGACCATGCTTATGTCAGAGAGGAAGTATACAAGCCAGGTACAGGAAGATGGACACATGGGAGGCCAGAGTGCAGGGACGTATGAATCTTTCAATAGCGGAGGCAGCTTGCGGGATCTGGAAAACACCTTAAAGTCTATGTACACCTTTGGGGGAATTTTTTCTTTATTATTGCATTGTACGTATGTTGAGCTAAAAATATTTTTTTCAATTGTTCTTTATTAACCATATGGAATAATTTTTTGTATACATAGCTGACATTCTCTAGTAGCTGCCTGTGGGTTTTCTGTCTTTTCCGTCATCTGGGGAGCAGACAGACTCATTATCTCTGCTCTCTGACATTATAAACATTCATTAAAGCACAGTCCTCCCCCCCCCCACCCTAATATTGTCTGTCACTTTGTCATAAAGCAGCAGATTGCACTCTTTTGCTAAGGATCAAGTGACAGCTTTAGGTTACTTTCACACTAACATTTTAGTTTTCCGGTATTGAGATCCGTCATAGGGGCTCAGTACTGGAAAAAAACCGCTTCAGTTTAGTCCTCATTCATTGTCAATAGAGACAAAACTGGACAGAACGGAATGCTCCAAAATGCATTCCGTTCCGTTTAGTTGCGTTCCCATACTGGAGAGAAAACCGCAATATGTTGTATTTTGCTTTCCATCCTGGGATGCGGAGCAAGACTGATCCGGCATAACCCCCAATGCAAGCCCATAGGGATGGATCCATTTTTTCTGCCACAATAGAAAACGGATCCGTCCTCCATTGACTTTCAATGTAGTTCATGACGTATCAGTCTTGGCAATGTTAAAGATAATGCAACCGGATCCGTTCGTAACGGATGCAGATGGTTGTATTAGGGTACTTTCACACTAGCGGCAGGGGACTCCGGCAGCCTTTTCTGGCGGGTCAACAGCCTGTCGAATCCGTTCTGCCGCTTGTTCATGTGTGCCCCCGCACTGCTGCTCCGTCCCCATTGACTATTATGGGGGCGCAGTTACGGCGGCATCCCGGCAGCGCACGCCGAGAGGCAGCCGGACTAAAAGTACTGCATGCAGTAATTTTAGTCCGGCTGCCTCATGGCGTGCGCTGCCACCGTAACGCCGCCTCGCCCCCATTATAGTCTTAGGGGGACAAAAAAACTGTTGGATGAAATAGTAGTTTGCTATGCTACTGATGTGAATGGTAGCTTAACACTGGCCTGGACAAATAAATCTTGTATTCTCTTTAGGCCTCCTGCACACGAACGTATTTTTTTGCGGTCCGCAAAAACGGGTCCCGTTTTTCCGTGATCCGTGACCGTTTTTTCGTCCGTGGGTCTTCCTTGATTTTTGGAGGATCCACGGACATGAAAAAAAAGTCGTTTTGGTGTCCGCCTGGCCGTGCGGAGCCAAACGGATCCGTCCTGAATTACAATGCAAGTCAATGGGGACGGATCCGTTTGACGTTGACACAATATGGTGCCATTTCAAACGGGTCCGTCCCCATTGACTTTCAATGTAAAGTCTGGAGTCCCTTTTATACCATCGGATCGGAGTTTTCTCCAATCCGATGGTATATTTTAACTTGAAGCGTCCCCATCACCATGGGAACGCCTCTATGTTAGAATATACTGTCGGATATGAGTTAGATCGTGAAACCTCATTTCCGACAGTATATTCTAACACAGAGGCGTTCCCATGGTGATGGGGACGCTTCTAGTTAGAATATACTACAAACTGTGTACATGACTGCCCCCTGCTGCCTAGCAGCATCCGATCTCTTACAGGGGGCTGTGATCAGCACAATTAACCCTTCAGGTGCCGCACCTGAAGGGGTTAATTGTGCTATCATATCCCCCTGTAAGAGATCAGGGCTGCCAGGCAGCAGGGGGCAGACCCCCCCCCTCCCCAGTTTGAATATCATTGGTGGCCAGTGCGGCCCCCCCCCCCCCCCTTCCTCCCTCTATTGTAATAATTCCTTGGTGGCACAGTGTGCGCCCCCCCCCCCCTTCCTCCTCTATTGTAATAATTCCTTGGTGGCACAGTGTGCGCCCCCCATTGGCCCCCCTCCCTCTATAGCATTAACAACATTGGTGGCCAGTGTGCGGCCTCCCATCTACCCCCCCCCCCCCATCATTGGTGGCAGCGGGTTACTAGCAATAGTACAATAGTAAAAGATTCATACTTACCTGGGAGCTGCGATGTCTGCTTCCGGCCGGGAGCTCCTCCTACTGGTAAGTGACAGTTCATTTAGCAATGACACTTACCAGTAGGTGGAGCTCCCGGCCGGACACGAACATCGCAGCAGCCGGTAAGTATGAATCTTCTACTATTGTACTATTGCTAAGTAACCATGGCAACCAGCGTCCTGGTTGCCATGGTTACCGATCGGAGCCCCAGCGATTAAACTGGGACTCCGATCGGAACTCCGCTGCCACCAATGATTGGGGGGGGGGGGAGATGGGAGGCCGCACACTGGCCACCAATGTTGTTAATGCTATAGAGGGATGGGGGGCGCACACTGTGCCACCAACGAATAATTACAATAGAGGGAGGGGGGGGGGGGCCGCACTGGCCACCAATGATATTTAAACTGGGGAGGGGGGGGAGGGTCTGCCCCCTGCTGCCTGGCAGCCCTGATCTCTTACAGGGGGCCGTGATCAGCACAATTAACCCCTTCAGGTGCGGCACCTGAAGGGGTTAATTGTGCTGATCACGGCCCCCTGTAAGAGATCAGGGCTGCCAGGCAGCAGGGGGCAGTCTTGTACAAAGTTTGTAGTTTATTCTAACTAGAAGCGTCCCCATCACCATGGGAACGCTTCTGTGTTAGAATATACTGTCGGTTCTGAGTTTTCACGAAGTGAAAACTCAGCTTTGAAAAAGCTTTTATACAGACGGATCTTCGGATCCGTCTGTATAAAAACTAACCTACGGCCACGGATCACGGACACGGATGCCAACCGTGTGTGCATCCGTGTTCTTTCACTGACCCATTGACTTGAATGGGTCCGTGAACCGTTGGCCGTGAAAAAAATAGGACAGGTCATATTTTTTTCACGGCCAGGAAACACGGATCACGGATGCGGCTGCAAAACGGTGCATTTGCCGATTTTTCCACGGACCCATTGAAAGTCAATGGGTCCGCGAAAAAAAGCGGAAAACGGCACAACGGCCACGGGTGCACACAACGGTCGTGTGCAGGAGGCCTTAGTCGATGCAGATTTCATGTTTTGAGTGTCGGTGTATTTTTCAGGCTGTTTTTATCGCTGCCCTCTGAATCACTCCTTATTTCAGGTGGTATTTATAGGCTGAGTGGGAGGCTGCATAGATGTTGTGCAATATGTTTAGTGCTGGGATATTTGGTACTAAAGCGAAAGGAAAACATGTTCTATTTAAAAAATACTATTGTCTGAGGGTGGTGCGCTAAACATGGGCATCAGGTAGACCTAATTGGTTAAGACTGGATGATGCCTACTAAAGTATTGCCCTCACAATCTTTTCAGAAGGGCTGTGAAAGTGGTGAACACCAATGCCCTGTACATGCATCTTAAAGGGGCTGTCTGGGCTCATGCTCTCCTTTGCCCTGCGCTGAATTGCGCAGGGCAAAGGCATTTTCTGGAGTTCCGGTGACTAACCAGGCTCTCCATAGGGCTGCCAGGCGGAGGCTTCCTCCCAGCAGTTAGCTCGGTGATGTCACTGGCACGGATGGGTGGGCTTTAGCGCTGCCCTAGCCTGTAAAACTGCTACGGTAGCGCTAAAGCCGGCCCATCAGAGCCGGTGACGTCACCGAACACACTGCTGGCCAGAAGCCTCCGCCCGGCAGTGTGTTATGGTAAATGAAAGAACTCTTGCCCTGCGCGATCCTGCTAACATCAGGGGTGCTGCCTGGGTGAAATTATGAGTATGTCCGGGTCCAGCTCTGAACCCGGACAACCCCTTTTAAAATTCCTTGAACCACTCCCAAAACATTTTTTATTATCTGACCTGTTCGAAAGGTACCAGATGTAAACTGTAGTGAAGGCAATCTTTTTACCTTTTACTGTATTTGTGAGTTATCCCCTCCTTTCTGATCCTCAGCTGTGTCATGTGACTAAGGCTACATGCACACGAATGTTGTTTGTTTCCGTGTCCGTTTCGTGTTTTTTTTTTTTTTTTTGCGAATAGGATACAAAAATCTCCTATTCTTGTCCGTTTTAGGCATTGTTACAGCGAAGGTCATCAGTATAACCTTCGCTGAACAGCGAGACCTCCACTGATCAGCTATTTTGTGATGGCTGCAGTGCTCACAGGAGTGCAGCAGCCTTCTCGCACCTTAACGTCACATTGCCTAGACACGGCTCGGTCCCCTTCAGGTGAATAGGGCTGAGCTGTGATGCCAAGCACAGCTCCTATACAATGTACGGCGCTGCGCTTGGTAAGCTGCAAGGAGGCCACGGATCTCCAATGATCGTTGAGGCTTCCTCAAACAGCTGATTGGCAGGGGTCCCAGGTGTCGACCCCCACCAATCAGATACTGGTGACCTATCCTTCAGGCCTCCAGTTGCCATGATAACTGATTGGGACCCCATGATTTGCCCATCCCTCTGTCTAGCTCCCCAGATCGGCATTACCTCAGACTGGTGTGAGCTTTGTAAGACAGCTGGTTCCCGCTGTGTATGGAGGGGGCTCAGCTCATGAGCCCGCTTCATACACTCCTTGCGCACCTCAGACTTTGTTACATCCACATGCGTAAAGTGGTTGTTGTATGTTTGGTAATATTTTTTTTATGCCATTCTGACCCTTTTTAAAAGAAAAGCGGTCACACTTTTCTCACTTATCCCCCACTGCTGCCGTTCCTATACATCCTGGTCCCTGTCAACATGTAAATGTGGCCACTCAGTCAATCACTGATGGATCTCTGTGGCCAGTAATTGGCTCGGTCACATTTCCATGTTGAGGGGGACCCAGGAGTGGTGAGGAATTGAAGAGTCGAGTAGGATTTCTTTTTAATTTTTAAGCTATTTTGATGCTTTTGTACCTTCTGGACAGCTCCTTTAAGGAATCTCGATGTGTGAGATTATTCCAAGTCTCTCTAAGGAGATTCAATGCTAGTTTCTATCTAGTTGACTGTACATAATGAATATATGTTGTATCACTTCCAAACGTCTTGGCTTGGCACACTTTGTATATATTAAAAGCTCGAGCAGGTTTTTAAGACGGGTGAGGTTAATCCTTTTGAGTAAGAAATTTCGGGCTTGTGTCAAACAAGTGCGGCTTGTAGAATTTACTTCCTATGGTCTGCTATTGTAGGATCTCTACGGGAAAGCGTTGTTTATCCTCTTAATGTCACCGCCATATTGTGAATCACAGTTTGTTGACATGGAAATGCATATGATCTGCACAGAACAGGTGCCTCCTGCAGAGATCTTTAGCTGTATACCGTAGACTGCCAGGCGTGGTGTTCAGAAGTCATTTTTATACAGTTTCTTTTATGATCATACTGTAGATTATGTTCTTGCAAGCTTTTTGTACACTGTATTTTACATAGTTTGTAGGCACTTGAAATCTAAATGTCCTTTTAGGTCCAAAAATCAAATGTTTGGGTAAGATGTACATTTTATGCCTGGGATAAACATTAGGAATGTTGCTGCACCAATAAATTGCTCTAAACCAATGCCAACAGTCAGTTGAAGGTACAATACCTACCAGATTCTAGGATTTATTCATTGCTCAGCAAGATATCAAAGGGTTTGTTTAAAAGTTTAAAGGGACACTTCTTTGAGAAAGGGGTGTATATGTGTGTGTCATTATATATTTAAACTCTATTCATGGGAATGTATTTTTTTAAAGAATTTTGGTTTGTTTTTCGTTTCAGCAGTACTTTACAATACAAAACAATACAATATATTGTTCACCAGAGAGTAAAAACTCCTATGTAAATGAGTAAAGGCACATTTACAGGCGCCGAGGAGCAGCCAGTGGTTAGGAAGAAACCCTCCTTCCTCAGTCGGCTGCTCAACAGCTGTTTAGACGGCACGAATTGCTGCCCAGAAATGATGAGTTAGGTGACGGGATAACCCAATGAACGATTGTTTCTCTCATTCATCGGTTGATCGGTAGCAATTTTACACAGGCAGATTTTCGGGAACGAGCGTTCACAGGAGCGTTCAGCATGGTTAATCTGCCCACCTAAATCCACCTTAACCCATTGCTATTTTGCTGCTATTGCAAGTTAAAGATGTTATATGTTAATATAATAGATTAGTAGAATTGGGATAACAATGTGACAGCTCTATTATTCTCTTGATAGATCTAGATCAGGGATGCTCAACCTGTGGCCCTCCCAGATGTTGTAAAACTACAGCTCCCACAATGCCCTGCTGATGGCTGTAGGCTGTCTGAGCATGCTGGGAGTTGTAGTTTTGCAACAGCTGGAGGGCTGCAGGTTGGGCATCCCTGATCTAGATAAAGATGCCCACAGGAGAGCACTGCATTCATCAGTGTAATTTCTGATACTCTAATTGAGTCACTCATCCCCCATCCCTGGACACAGTGAATGGTCTAGCAGAGAAAGTCAAGCGGGGCTGTATGCCGTGCTAAAAGTCCAAACAAAGAGTTAGTTAAGAGCGAAGATAGGAAGTAGAACATATAGAATGACTACAGAAAATTATATACAGAAAACCATCCGCTTTTTTTTTTTGTAAATAAATAAATCATATATAGGCTGTTAATGGGATAAAAAATTGATAGTTTGTCTTAAAGGGACTCTACCATCAGTAGTAAAAGTGATAATAAACCAGTGGTACATTGATTCCCATCAGTCTATAGTTTTGGAGCATCATACATCTACATGACCATTGCTCGCAACCACCTCAGTGGTCATGTTCCATCCGTGTTAGCATTACCCCTAAGACCAGTGATTGACTGCAGCGGTCATGAGTAGGGATGTTCAAGTTCAGCGTACAAGGTTCGAGTTATCTAGGAATTCCATCAGGCATTCCGCTACCACGGACTATAAGTTTTATCGTCCGAAGTAGCGGAATTCTTAGATAACCCGAACCTTGTACGCCGAACTTGAACACAGAAGTTCGCTCATCCCTACTCATGACCGCTGCAGTCAAGCTAGTCATGAATAGTCGCAACGGCGTCGCTGCAGGGCTGCAACAGGGAGCAGCAAGGAATTTTCCAGGTTAATAATACTTATTTTGTTAATTTATTGCATACTCTCCATTTATGCATGATTAATTGCCCCAGACAACCGTTTTAGATGGTTTTCAGCCAACATACCTAGACGGCAGCGTTCCTCACAATGCAGGTCACTCTCCTTCCACATGAGCTTGTTGCACTGGCTATTGACAGGGATGAATGACCAGGCATTTAACTTGAGGGCGAATCATTTTGACTGAGGAAAAGTATACTGATGTAGTGTAACATGAAGAACTATTGCAGGAGAACAGACTTTCCCTTCTATACATGATATAGCGCTGGGCTTCTTGCTGGCCATGAGGGAATCATGGCAGGGACTTGGCTATGGATTTTGTATGGCATGTGGTACTAGGGCTGGTCCATTAATTGAAATAATTTAGATTAATTTGCCCATTTTGTAGCTGGCGATGTTAGTACAGTGGTCCCTGAATATCCAATGGCTTCAAGATACAATATTTTCAACTTAAAATGGTCTTTCCTGGGCAATCATAAGTTAAAACTAGACATACATACAATGCCTCCGATCCAGCCAATCATCATGGCCATTACCCTGATTAAACACCTGTGTTGTCTGTCTAGTAGCTGCTATTTACAGTACAGTGCGGTACTTCATGTCCTGTACTGCCCTCTCCCTGTGCCAGGATGAGCTGCTCCTTTTGGCACCAGGTGAGGGCAGCTCCATTTTCTTTTTCCTGTACACTGTATACTATACAGGCCCCTAAAGAAGCTTGTGTCTTCCTCCTTAGAAAGTGATTTACATCTTCCAGCAGCTATATGTAAGGACTTGCTTTATCTGTTGTAGTTGTCTGCTTATTTTTCTTTAGGTTTTCATTTTCTCTTATAATGGGATGATATTTTGGGGCTTTGGAACCAATTACTGGTTTTCCATATAATTATGGACTCTAGTTACAATGGTTTCAACATACAGTGGTCGTCCAGTTATTGTATTGTAACTTGAGGGACCACTGTATTTGCATAATCGCCAAATACAGCTAGTTACAATGGTGCCCACCATAGTTCTCGGGATAGGACAATACCACTTATTAGCTCTGCCTGTTCCTCCCGCCCACATTGCGGGAGTCATTGGGGGGGTGGTTTGGCCGCGATGCTTTGAAGTAGCAGCATTGAGCTTCTTCTTCTTACCTTGTGCCTGCAAAATCGGAGGTAATCCTCTTTTTCTCACCAGAACACCCAACAAACAAGTACATATCCTTGCCTAGTGGACCCCTCCTACACATTTTAAGACCAATATTGTTAGCACTGGTCAACTTTCAAAATATTGTCCTACGTTTAAACCTGAAGCCAGGAAATACATTGACTGCCCAATTACCATAATCCTTGGTCTAGGCCTCTGTTCAGCCTCCTCAAGCATTCCCTGTAGCTTGGGAGACCCAATACCAGACTTTTTGGAGGTTGAAAGAATGCTTCTAGCAGGTCTAAGCCTCATCCCCTGGAGTAGGTCCTCGTCTGGGACCATCTTCATGATAGACCTGTTGGAGCACCTTCTGTGGGGACTGTCAGGTCAGGAGATTTCTTCTCTGACCAACATTCCTCTGACTTCAGGGACGTGTATTGGGTGTGTGCTGTGCCACCATTCCCAGCAAGACATCGGAGGGGGGGAGCATGACAGCATCTTAGCTGCCTGCTGTTTGTAGATATAGGTGCAGCACCTTAAAGGGCCATAAATCTGATTGCAAAGATGCAAGTGCAGACATACAGAGATGGGGAGATTTATGAAACTGCCGAAAAGAAAAACTGTGTTGCCCATAGTAAACCTGTGAAGTTGCATAAAATATATTAATATATTAGTTATTTATAGAAAAACTGTTAATTTATTTACTTGGACATGTTTTATAGTTAATTTAGCAAGAAAAAAAGAATCGATCATAATCGTTAATAAAACTGAAATTTTTATTTTATTTTATTTTTACTAGCATGTTCTAATACATAATACCAGAACGTTGGCTCCAAGAAAGTGACTCCAGATCCCCACACCGTTATGGGTATCTGGTATTGTCACCTGTTACGGGATCCAATATTGGAAATATTTGAATTGGTCCTTTTACTTGTTCATTTTTTTTTTTTCTCATTAATATTACTACCTTTGTCCTAAATATCCAAAAAAGATTTTCTTTTTGCTTGTTCAACAGCAAAGCCTGGTGGTCGGGTGAAGTGTCAGTATTTTCCAACTGTGGATAAAGTTATCTTTGTGGATGACTATGCAGTGGGTTGTCGGAAGGATCTAAATGGCATTTTATTATTAGACACCGCACTTCAGACTCCAGTCTCTAAATCAGATGATGTAGTCCAGCTTGAATTGCCAGTTACTGAGGTAAGTACTTCTGTAGTCCACAAAATCTTCCCATTGTATGTCATGCTATATTGATGTTCCTCTAATCTGTCTTCTGATAACCTAAAATGTTCGTAGTCCAGGATTTATTTCAAGAATTGCAAGAGGATCTAAAGGTCATTTTAGGCCTAGTTCACACTTCAGTGTTTTGGGCAGTGATTTGCATCTGTCATTGTGAGCCAAAACCGTGAGTTAAGCCTACACAGATATAAGGTATAATGGAAGGATTCACACTTGTTCTGTGTTTTTGACCCACACCTAGGTTTGGCTTAGAATCACTGAGGGAAATTGCTGACCAAAACACAGAAGTGTGAACTAGGCCTTACTGGGACCGGTCTTTGGGCCAATTAGTGCTCAGCGTTTGTAGAAACGTTTGTTTCTGATTGACTGGTGTAAAAATGTCAGTGGTCGCTTGATGAATGAGCAAACGCTTGTTCCTCGTGTGGTAAGGTCTTTTGACCACCACCAGAAATAATTGTTTCTGGGCAGAGGATCTGCCTGTATAAACAGGCTCTGCTGCCTTAAAATAATTTTTGTCGTCCCAGTAAAGCAGAGGTGATTACTGCTTGTATATGCAGCTTCATCTTCGCTGACGACCAGGCAATTATCGGGAACATTTTATTTTTATTTTTTTCACGATAATTGACTGAAATGTCAGTCCTTGTAAAAGGACCATAACTCCCATCTGAGGAGAAAACTGAGCTGGAAGAAGCATGTTTTACTGTATTGTGCTCAACCCTTAAAATCTTCCTGGTATGTGGGCCTTGAACATTTTTTTTTCTTTTAGATAAATTTAGTTTTAAAAATCTGACTGGTAGACTTTTTTTTATTATTTTTTTTAAATTTAATTTAAAGAGATTGTCTCTCCTTGGACAAACCCTATAAAATTCATGGGCTACTTGTGTCACCACCTGCAGATAGCCTATTTTTGCAAGCAGCAGTTGATGTGGCAGAAATGTAGTAGGACATGGTGGCCTTTCAGATGAATCGATGTCCATGTTAAAAAAGGATGGCTCGAGTCCATCAGAACAGGAGCCACATGCAGAGTTCTCGCTTCTGGCTTATATAGGGTGTGCTGAGCGGGGGGGGCCCTTCTAATGATGTCTATAATGTAGGGCTGCAGCTATCGATTATTTTAGTAATCAAGTATTCTACCGATAAATCCAACGATGAATCGTGTACTCTAATAAGAAAAAACTAATTTAAAGAAAGTTTTCTATAAAAACTCATCATCCCCCCCTGCCATCAGTCTTCTCCTCCCCCCCCAGTGCCATCAGCTCCTCCTCCCTTGTGCCATCAGTTGCTCCCCTCCAGTTCCCCCATCCAATGCAATTAGTTCCTCCAGCAGTGCCACCAGCTCCTCCCTCAATGCCACCAGCTTCCCCATGTCATCAGTTGCTTCCCCTCCCACTGCCATCAGTTCCCCCCACTCCCCCCTCCTAGCCATCAGAGCCCAGCCGCAGTGCCAGTGAACTAAAATGTCCTGACAATGTGTGTATATCAGGATCCAGTGCAGCACTGCGTGGGCAGATGGGTGACCTTGGAGCGTGAATAATAGCAAGCTCTTCACTCGCACTCCGTGGTCACATGGCGCAAACGAATCATCAAGCAAAAAAATTTGTATCGAAGATTATTATTTTTTTTTTTGTAGAGTTAATCGATTAATTCAATTAATCATTTCAGCCCTACTATAATGATGTAATATAATAGGATCAGAAGCCATCATGCCAAGAACTGTACTAGCACCACCAAAGTTTTTAAATGGATTTCTATTGACTCTTATGGAATTTTTTTGGGCCACTCAAAGAAGTCAGATTGAGTCTGAAAGTCTGCATCCATTTGTTCACCTGCATAAGAGACCACCCATTTGTGGTGGAAGCCCCATACAAGTTGTCTTTTGCTGTCTTTAGTTTATCCCCTTTCCTTTAATGTTTTTTTCTTCTGATTTAATTTAGTGGATATCTTCTTCTTTTAATCATAAATTTTGGGTCATTTCTAATTTTATGACTTCTCAGAAACTTAATGGGGTGGCTTTTTTCATGGTTGAATTCCTTCCAGGTGCAGCAGTTGTTATCCGCTTGCCTAGAGAAGATCGATGTGTCCAGTGCAGAAGGCTATGATTTATTTATTATGCAGCTCAAGGATGGCTTTAAAAATACCTCACACGAGACAGCAGCAAATCATAAGGTTGCCAAGGTAAGAACATTTAGTTTATGATCTTGGTTGGATTCTGCATGTGAAGATGTGAGTGGATTAATGACCATGTAGAGGTTTCCTCATAACTCATTACCTATTTGTACATTCTTTAGTGGGATGAGTAGACAATATCTACGTTCTTCTGGACAGATGTTGTTTTACACTTGTAGGCATTGGCATGCCAACACAGGCAAACAAATGTCCAAAATCTCCATGTCTAGGTCTAGAAATGGGTCTATAAGGTGCCTAGAAGACCGGAAGATCCATTATTTTCTTATACTAGTGCGACTAGTGTTAACAAATGCTCGTTGGGACAAGGCTGCATTCCAAGTCATTTTCTAGTAAATTCTCTGGCACTGCGGCCTTTATTTGGCCATATGGTCACTTCTTTGGGCCAGTACTATGTTATTACTACTTAAAGAGCACCTGCCTTTTATATATCGAGTTGTCCTGGAGTTTAACCACCTAAAGATGCAGACTTTTTTGGACTTCAGTGTATATATATATATATATAATCTATATTTCAAAAACTATAGCTTTTTATTTTTCTCTTGACCTGGGGGGTTAAGGTGTATGAAGGGTTGTGTTTTGCCGGACAAGGTGTAATTTTAAATGCCACCATTTTGTTTACGTCTAATGTATAACTTTTATTGTATTTGTGGTTTATGGGGGGTACATTATGGAAAAAAGTAATTCCACATTTTTTATTTTTTTTTGCTTTTAGCCCCCCCCCCCCCCCACATTTGTTGGAAGTATAAGTGTCATCATAACTTTATTTTGTGGGCAAGTAAGATTCTGAGGATGTCAAAGATAATTAGTGTTTATTTTGTGTTGTGTTTTTCTTTTTGCACCATCAAAACACTTAATTTTAAAAATCATTTATTTTTGTGTTGACTTTCGAATCCCTTAACATTTTTATTCAACCATAGACCAGGATTTTTGACATTGTTTGCCAGTGTATTATGTCATTTATAGTAAATCTGTTTACCTGCCCCTTTTCCGTGTCTTTTCCTACTGCAGTTATTCATGCGTCAGTCCACATTGCAATTCAGAGCGGATCCGTCTGGTGTCTGCACAGACGGATCCGCTCCTATAATGCAGACGTTTGGTTCCGTTCAGAACGGATCCGTCTGCATTATAGTTTAGAAAAAATTCTAAGTGTGAAAGTTGTTCAGACGGATCCGTCCAGATTATACATTGAAAGTCAATGGGGGACGGATCCGTTTGAAAATTGAGCCATATTGTGTCAACTTCAAACGGATCCATCCCCATTGACTTACATTGTAAGTCTGGACGGATCCGTTTGCCTCAGCACGGCCAGGCGGACACCCGAATGCTGCAAGCAGCGTTCAGGTGTCCGCTTGCTGAGCTGAGCGGAGGCTGAACGCTGCCAGACTGATGCATTCTGAGCGGATCCGCATCCACTGAGAATGCATTAGGGATGGACGGATGCGTTCGGGGCCGCTTGTGAGCCCCTTCAAACGGAGCTCACAAGCAGGGCCCCGAACGCTAGTGTGAAAGTAGCCTAAACTTAGAAGGTACTGTGTCAACTTGTTAAAGGGGTTGCCCCACAATTCAATATTAAATTTTTTTGTAAGTTCATGCAAAACATAATAGTTTTGGAGTCATTTAAAAAAATATTCTGTGTCTAGGTATGCTGTTACATATGTGTTATGGCGCCTCCAGATGTGCTTTTGATTCCGTCTCAGAAGGTCCACTTAATGTATGTAGTTTCTGGCCACACATGCTCAGCAGAATGATTCCCATTACTGTGTTGGACAGCCATTAAAAATCAATGCAAGAGAAGCAGCTTCTCTTCCGCACTGGACACATTAGGTAAACCTTATGAGAGGGAATCAAAAATGCCCAAAGGGGCCCCCAATCTGGTACTATATAATTAAGTTTGTCATTTTCTTTTTCAGTGGGCAACTGTCACATTTCATCTTCCTCATCATGTGTTAAAGTCAGTAACCGGTGCCATTGTGAACGAGCTGAAGAAGATAAATCAAAACGTTGCGGCGCTGCCTGTAGCATCTTCTATAATGGACAGACTGTCCTACCTGTTACCTAGTGCAAGGCCTGAGCTTGGCGTGGGACCAGGACGATCTGTGGATCGGTATGGTTGAAGATTTGCAGTCATACTAACATGGATCTACCCACTGCTGTACTAAATTCCATGTACTGGGGTAGCTTGTTGAGGAAACATTTGTTCAACATTTAAATGTTTTTACAAATAATGCATAACCCCCTACCTTAGGCTTTTGGCAGAGGGGCCTTGTGGAATAGGAGTAGCTCCTAAACCTTTTAAAGAGGACTAAATGAATTAAAAAGTATATAAATCAGAGGACTAGAAACTTGTCATTTGTCCATATTAGTGACCTAACTGCTACAGTTTCTGCTGCTTTAGCCTCATATAAGCAAACCATTTCCACAAACCTCTGCCGTAAAGGTGGCTGTTAAAGAGAGATTCCCATTGCATGAGCGATGCTTATATCGATAAGATATGCTATCACTTTATTATCAGTGGGGTTTCAAACTCCGGGACTCCCATTGATCCTGATAATGGGTGAATGTTTGTTTTTACCTGCCTTGGGGCGTTGCTGTGCAGGCTTGACTTTGAAGGGACATGGGAATACCTCTTTAGGCCTCATTCACACATACATGGATTTTCACGGACCACGGTCCGTGAAAACCTGTCCTGCTGAGTGCACGAGCTCACAGTGTCATTGGTTGCTATGACGGCATGCGCTTTGTGCCCACCGCTGTACAGTAATACACTCGTATGATCGTGGTCCGTGAAAATCCACGTATGTGTGAATGAGGCCTTATTGTGACTGTGGCTAGCAGTTAATTAAGGTGAGTCTGTGTCTGGCCTTATCTGTGCGTTTACAAAATGATCGGGTTTCAGATGATCCGAAATCTGCCCAATTGTTTGAATCAATTCCTGGTAATTTGTGTTAAATGCTAAGAGTCAAATAAAGCAGCAGTCTTAGCCACAGTCCTTGAGCTGAGCTCTCTTCTCGTTTAATTCTTTGCTAGGTCCTTGATGTATAGTGAAGCGAACAGACGGGAGACCTTCACTTCTTGGCCACATGTTGGCTACAGGTGGGCTCAGCCCGACCCTATGGCTCAAGCAGGTTTTTACCATCAGGTGAGATTTGCCAGCTCAATGTTTCATTCACTGTCCATGTAGTCCCTTTTATGTATGTGTTGATAAGTATTTATATATTTTTGTTTTACAGCCAGCTTCCTCAGGAGATGATCGAGCCATGTGCTTCACGTGTAGCGTATGTTTAGTTTGCTGGGAACCTACAGATGAACCATGGTAAGTGAATATATACCCCATCCTCAAAAGAACAGATGTCAGATTTCTTTATTAAATGGTTCTGTAAGAGGGATGTCTCATTCCGTTAGTCATCCCTATGACCAGTTAGTAGAGTTATGGTGATCTTCTCTTGGCAGTACCGTACAATCCCCTAACACTACTGCTGCATGTAGGCACCTCTATACTACTTATGAAATATTATTCTGTATCAAGTCTTTTCTAGCCTACCTAGCTTGTAATTACCAAGTAGGAAATCGGGAAAAAAAAGGTACTTATCATACTGTTTAATCGGTGGGGGTCCAGGTGTTGAGATTCTCACCAAGCGCTAGATCTAACTGTCCCAACGGTTTTCCCCCTCATTTGTGTTCTTTTCTCCTCTGCTACCTTTATAAAGTGGAGTATGGATTTTTAGAAAGTCCATGATTCCATACACATTTAGCTCCACTCTTTTTTTCTCTGTTCGGCTCTGCTCTGCTTTCCGAGTAAGCGGTGTATGGATTCATACAAATTCCATACGCTTTCTGCAAAATCGTACAGCTCTCTAAGTGAATTGGAAATATAAATTATGTTAACATAATCCGCTATATCTTACCACATTTTAGAACGTCTATGGGTCTACATGAGCTTTAAATCATAATAAACTTTATTAGTTTTTCCAGATATTTATAATCTATAGGAGCTTATAAGAAGTAGATTTACATCTTGGGCTACTTTCACCCTAGCGTTTTTGCTGGATTCAGCAAAAAAAACTTCCGTTACTTATAATACAAACATCTGCATCTGTTATGAACGGATCCGGTTGTATTATCTTTAACGTAGCCAAGACGGATCCGTCATGAACTCCATTGAAAGTCAATGGGCGACGGTTTCTATTGTCAGATCCGTCCCTATTGACTTGCATTGTGGGTCATGACAGATCCATCTTGCTCCGCATCCCATGACGGAAAGAAACGCTAGTGTGAAAGTAGCCTTAAATGATATACATAGACTCAATAATCAGAATTATCACTTAAATCAGTGTTTCCCAACCAGTGTGCCTCCAGCTGTTGCAAAACTACAACTCCCTTGTTTCCGTTCCGTTTTTCCGTATGGCATATACAGTAATTACATAGAAAAAATTGGGCTGGCCATAACATTTTCAATAGATGGTTCAGAAAAAAACGGAACGGATACGGAAGACATACGGATGAATTTCTGTATGTGTTCCGTTTTTTTCGCGGACCCATTGACTTGAATGGAGCCACGGAACGTGATTTGCGGCCAAATATAGGACATGTTCTATCTTTCAACGGAACGGAAAAACGGAAATACGGAAACTGAATGCATACGGAACACATTCCGTTTTTTTTGCGGAACCATTGAAATGAATGGTTCCGTATAAGGAACGCAAAAAACGGCCCGCAAAACGGAAAAAAAAAAAACGGTAGTGTGAAAGAGGCCTAAAGGGAATGTGCCATCAGAAAGTGACCGATCACGTTTTTATGTTAAAAAATTCTTGGTGGTTTATTTTTCTATGTCGATATCTATATTAAAAAAATAAAAAAATAACACAACCTATATAATCCTACACTTTTTGCAATGGCTACTAAGCCTCATAATAGGCACCACTTCTTGGTCTGTACAGATCACTTTACTGCAGTAATCTGCTCATCATTACAGGCAGGATTGGAATAACACGCCTATATACACATAACACAGGATCCACCATTCACAGTAGGTGGTTGTCAAAGCTTATCAGCTCCCTCCTGTCCTCTGGAGCTGCCTAGAAAACTCTCCCATAGAAGTTAATGAGTCCCTCCAAATCTATTGTGGTTATGGCCCATGTGGCTGCTGCAAAGCAATTCTCTAATAATGCTGTTGGCCACCCCCCATAATCCTGTTCCAAAAATAGAAACAGATTGGAAAAACATGTTGTGTTGCTATCTAGTTTCGAGAGGAAAAAAAATTCTGTGAGACCTTTCCTTTAAAGGAATGCTAAACTTACAGAATTTTAAAAAAATGTCTTAAATTCCTCCCTAATTTCCCAGTTTCTTTTGATCCTATTTTGTTGAATATTACAATTAAAACTATATAAAGAAATCTTCTTTGTCCCATAAGGTCAGCCATGTTCTTCCCTTTTCCTCCTCACTGGTCTGTGTCTGGCTGTAGCAGGAGTCACCCACCCCTCGCCCATTCTGCTGCCCTACCCCTTCAGTTGATCTCCAGCCAATATAGAAGAGATCAACAGGAGATAAACCCATTGTGTTGTCTTCAGGATTTCTAGGAGCATTCATGAAATCCTGCAGACTGACAAAAACTGTAGGAGCAAATGTATCTCCTGTCTATTTTTTGTCATTCAATTCGTTATTTATAGGGTTTGTATTCCTTCTGGATTTATTTTATTTTATTTTTACTATTGGTTATGTATGAAAGTGGACACACAGGAGGTAATGCTTGTTAAGATCATTTTAAAGAGTTTTTGTTTTTCCCCTCAAGGTCTGAACACGAGAGACATTCCCCAAACTGTCCTTTTGTGAAAGGTGAACATACTCAGAATGTACCCCTCTCGGTTACTCTTGCAACATGTCCTGCCCAGTTTCCCTGCACAGATGGCACAGATAGAATATCCTGTTTTGGGGTGGGGAACTGTCCACACTTTCTAGCTACTGCAACAAAAAGAGGAAAAATTTGTGTGTGGGATGTATCTAAACTTATGAAGGTATTGACTCTATACAATTCCGTGTTTGATCAGTAACGGCGTACTGCTTAGTGTTTAATGCTGTGTTTCATCTTCTTTCTTTTTATTTAAGGTGCACTTAAAATTTGAGGTAAATGCATATGACCCTGCAATAGTTCAGCTCCTAGCTCTTGCTGGTGACTCGAGCACTACCGCGGTGGAGACTCGAAGACCAACACTTGCGTGGTTAGAAGATTCATCCAGTTGTTCAGATATTCCAAAATTAGAGGGAGACAGGTACGACTATTATATGTGTGTTTTTTATAATCTGACAGGTTGCATCAGTGCAATGAAGACAAAATGTATAATGCAGTTAGGAGAAATTCGCGGGGGACATGTCCACATATCAACCGGGATTATGCAGCAAATTCCCATCTTTTTGTTGTGAATTTTGCCCTAGTGTATTAAAGGGATAAAATCTGTTATAAATCCTCACAAAATTGACATGCTGTTTTTAATTTTTTTTTTTTTATATGGATGTGGTTTTCAAATCCCTACCTGCAAATCTGAAATGTGTGGGCTCAGAGGGGGACATTTAGAGGAAAACTGGCTTAATCAGACACCACCTTTCATTTTTCAGAGCTTTGTTTGAAAATGAAAGGTGGAGTCTGATTCGTTGCTACATTACTCCAGTTTTGATCTATCTTGCCCCAAAGTGTTTACATATGAAAACGTTATCTTTGAGGGTGAAAGAAGAATTTTTTATGTATTTGTATATGCATAAATTCTGTTATAAACATAGCACTGCTTTTTGTGGTGCATTTTTAAATGCTAACTCTTTCATCTTTAAGGAGTTTTCCAACCTTGCGATATCTTTTTTGAAACCGCAGACAGCGGTATAAAATTCATTCTGTGTTTACCTACAGCAATATTGTGGATTTCTTGCGGCTGGAAAACCCCTATAATATTCTGAAGACAGGAGGTTATCAGTAGAAATCTTATTGTACACTGGGCCAAATAACATCAGTTCAGAAATAATGCTAATAGATGTTTGATACTGTGTTTTGCCCCCCAAAAAATTGTGTTTTCTCGCCCATATTCCTTGGGGGACACAGGAAACCATGGGTATAGCTCTGCTCCCTAGGAGGCGTGACACTAAGTGAAAGCTGTAAGCCCCTCCTCCATCAGCTATACCCTTCAGCCTGGAGAAGAGACTGCCAGTTTTTGCTTAGTGTCCAAGGAGGCAAGACACCCCCTGCTTATGCAGGGTTGTTTTCCTATGATTTTTTATTTTTACGTTATTTGTTGTTTTTAAGGGACAACAGAGGCGCATTAGACCCCTCTGTTTCTCCCGGGGTTGAGTTGCGCCAGTGCCGGTAATCCGCACTGCCGCCTCCCCCACAGAAGACAAGGTGGACCAGGGCAGCCTCGCTCCCCTGCGTCCCGCCAGCTCAGGGTCGCCCGCACGCCAAGTCCCTCCCCCGGCTTGCTGCCACTGCGGTGCCAGGAGCTGAAGGGGCGACCCCGCTGGATGGATTGAGGGTGAAGACAGCGTATGGTGAGACAGGCTGCTCCAGCCTCCCCTTCCTCCCTCCCACCGCTGCTACAGGCCTCCTGGGCTCCCATGGCCACTGTTACTACATGGCCACTGCTACATCGTGCGCCCACCCCTCCCCCCCCCCGATATCGGACCGTTACCGGGCAGGGGAGTTTATCTGGGCAGTCTTTGGCAGGGACGCTGCCTTCTGCCACATCCAGGCGCGGAGGGGGCCGCTTTCTTGGCGTGAACGGCGCCATTTCAGGCCGGCATTTCATTATCCTTGGGGGTTAAGTTCATTTTGCCGCGCGCGCGCGGCTCTGCTTCAGAGCGGCAGGGAGGGGGCGGAGCTTCCTACATGCGCTCCGCTACTTCCGGGTTCATCGCACAGTGCTGCGTGGAATCCTCTCTGCAGTGCGATCCGAAGCCGGTTGCTGCCTCTCCTCCACAGCCTCCTCAGTCTGTTCCCCCTTACCGCTGCCGCTTGCATCATCCGGGTCTGGTAGGACTTTTAACCCCCTCCGTGCCACAGTACTGTCGCTTGAGTGTTATCTCCGTTTCTTTCCTTGGGGTCTCCCACTTTAAGTGCAACATCTTTGTTCCACCATGTCAGACCCTTCTGCAGCCGCCAAGCCTTGGTACCATGCCTGTACTGCTTGTAGGGAACCCTTTCCCCGGGGGCAGTCTGATCCGCACTGTACTGCATGTCGGGCTCCACCGCAGCCTCAGTCGCCCGCTGTGTCGCTCCCTGCTGCCTCTGACCCGCCTGACTGGGCTAGATCCCTGTCCCAGGCCGTGGAAAGCCTCACTCATGTCGTGGGCCGCCTAATAGACAGGCCGCCTACCCCGCAGGACGCCACTCTTACTGTCGCGCCCTCCGGGTCCACCGCTTCTGCCGCTGCAGCGGGTTCACTCTCCTTTAGTGACCCCTCCCGAGTTAGGCACTCTCAGAAGCGTATTAGAGTAGAGCGAGCCTCCTCCTCGGATGCCTCCCTCTCCCCGCCACGCGTGCACACCCAGACGAGCCTCTCCTCCCCAAAGGATTCGCTCTCTGAAGGTGAATTGGCGGTTTCAGATTTGGAAATGGACTCGGCCCTGCCGTCCAAGCTAGCCTCAGCGATGGGTCAACTCATCTCTGATATTCGTGACACCTTTAAGGTGCAGGATGATCCCCCTAGCTCGGACGCAGCTAGCGTCTCATTTATCAGACCCAGGCAGGTCTCAAAAGTCTTCCCAATCCACTCTGATTTCTCCTCTGTGGTGTCTAAGGCTTGGGCTCGACCGGACGCCCGTTTTGTCAGCCCCAAGAAGCTGGACATTTGCTATCCTTTTCCAGCAGATGTCGTGGCCACATGGTCTTCCCCACCCAAGGTGGACCCCCCTGTGGCCCGGCTGTCGAAGAACACGGCCATCCCTGTTCCCGACGGGTCCTCTCTTCAGTCAGCGGAGGACCGTCGCATGGAGACCCTTTCTAAGGGCATTTTTGCTGCCTCCGGTTCGGCTCTCAGACCGGTTTTTGCCTCTGCTTGGGCAGGGAAAGCAATCTCTGCTTGGGGTGCGCAGCTGGAACAGGAGTTGGACTCGGACGTCCCTATCCAGGACCTGCGTTCCTTGGCCCAGCTTATTGTTCGGGCCGGGAATTTTGTTTGTGAGGCCTCCCTTGATGCGGGAGCCCTTATTGCACGCTCCTCCGCCCTGGCAGTTTCCGTCAGGAGGGAGCTCTGGCTGAAGGTTTGGAAAGCGGACGCTGCCTCCAAACGTTCCTTGGCGGGGCTACCGTTTGCGGGTTCCCGCCTTTTCGGGGTCCGCCTAGACGAACTTATTTCGGAGGCCACGGGTGGTAAAAGCACCCATCTTCCTCAACCCCAAGCCAGGGGCGCCCCCCGCGGACGCCCTGGTGCGTCTCGTTTTCGGTCCTCCCGCAGGGCCTCTGGGGCTCCCACCACAGCTGCCGCTTCGGCTCCTCCCCAGGATAAGCATAGGAAGCCGTTTTTTCGGGCGCAGCCCTCCTGGCGCAAGCCGCAGGCTGCCCGCACACCCGCAGCAAAGCAATCCTCTGCCTGAAGGCGCGCCCCCACCCACCCGGGTGGGGGGCCGGCTCCTCCTTTTCAGGGACGTCTGGTTGGCTCACGTCTCCGACGCCTGGGCCCTCGAGATTGTGTGCTCCGGATACAAAATCGAATTTGCATCCTTCCCTCCAGATCGGTTCTTTCGCTCCCGCCTGCCACGGGACCCGAAACGCGCGGTTGCGTTCTCCGCGGCCGTTCAAGCCTTACTGGACAGGGGGGTGATTACCCCCGTTCCTCTAGAGGAAAGGTTCCAAGGGTTCTACTCGAACCTCTTTGTAGTTCCCAAGAAGGGAGGTTCCATGCGGCCCATTTTGGACCTCAAAAAGCTCAACCGTTTTCTCCTCCTTCGACGGTTTCGGATGGAGTCCCTCCGTTCCGCGGTGGCTTCCCTGGAGCAGGGAGATTTCATGTCTTCCATCGATATACAGGATGCCTACCTCCATGTTCCGGTAGCCCGGTGTCACCATCGCTTCCTCCGGTTCGCCGTGGGGGACCTCCACTTCCAGTTTGTCGCCCTTCCCTTTGGGCTGGCAACAGCCCCCCGGGTGTTCACCAAGGTCCTGGCCCCGGTTTTGGCCTTACTCCGTTCCAGGGGTGTTTTTCTGCTACCGTACTTGGACGATATCCTCATCAAGGCTCCGTCCCTTTCTCAAACGGTTGCCAGCGTGGATCTCACTCTAGAGACTCTGACGAGGTTCGGTTGGGTCATCAACTTCCCCAAGTCCTCCCTTCCCCCCTCCAGACAACTGGTCTTCCTGGGAATGCTTTTAGACACGGGAGCGGCGGAAGTACGTCTTCCCTCGGAAAAACGTCTGATCCTCCGTGGGGCGGTTCGGGGTCTCCTTCTCCACCGTCGACCGTCCTTCCGCTTCTGCATGCGGGTCTTGGGGCAGATGGTTGCCTGCTTCGAGGCGATCCCGTTTGCGCAGTTTCACTCCCGCCCTCTCCAACGGGCGATCCTCTCCTCCTGGGACAAATCGCCGCAGTCTCTGGATCATCCCTTCCATCTATCGCCTCCGGTGAGGTCATCTCTCCGCTGGTGGTTACAGTCCCCTCTTCTGGGCAGGTCTTTTCTGCCACTCAACTGGTTGGTGGTTACAACCGATGCCAGTCTCTTGGGCTGGGGAGGCGTGTTTCCTCCCCGATCCGTCCAGGGCATTTGGTCTCCATTGGAGTCCAAACTCTCGATCAATGTCCTGGAGCTGAGAGCGGCCCTTTTGTCTCTACGACACTGGACTCATCTGTTGAAGGGTCATCCAGTTCGTGTACAATCGGACAACGCCACGGCTGTGGCGTACATAAACCACCAGGGGGGCACTCGCAGCGCTGCTGCAATGAGGGAGGTCTCCAGCATTCTCCGTTGGGCGGAAGCTCACGTCCCGGCCCTATCGGCAATTTTTATTCCAGGGGTGGACAATTGGGCGGCGGACTTCCTCAGTCGCACCACTGTCGACCCCGGCGAGTGGTCTCTTCACCCGGAGGTATTCGAGGCCATTTGCCTTCGTTGGGGCACTCCGGACGTGGACCTCATGGCCTCCAAGTTCAATCACAAGGTCCCCGCCTATCTGTCCAGGGCCAGGGATCCGGGAGCTTGCGGAGCCGACGCCCTCGTTCTTCCTTGGCGAGGCTTCGCGCGTCCATACATATTCCCTCCCATCCCACTCCTGCCCAAGGTCCTTCGGAAGATCGCGGCGGAAGGCGTCTCGGTGATTCTGGTCGCTCCGGACTGGCCCCGCCGGTCTTGGTATGCCGACCTCATGCTGCTCCTGGCAGACGCGCCCTGGCCGCTGCCCGCCAGGGAAGATCTTCTCTCTCAGGGACCGATCTTCCACCCGCGTTTAAGGTCCCTACGTTTGACGGCGTGGTTGTTGAGACCACCGTCCTGACACGTAGGGGTTTTTCTGCGGACGTCGTCCGCACCATGATCCGCGCCCGTAAGCCGTCCTCTTCTAGGATCTATTATAGGACCTGGAGGACCTATTTGGGGTTCTGTGCCGATCTAGGGATTCCTCCGCTCCGCTTTTCTCTCCCCACCGTTTTGTCCTTCCTGCAGAGCGGACTTGCCCAGGGTCTGGGTCTTAGTTCTTTGAAGGGTCAGGTGTCTGCGCTGTCCATTTTGTTTCAGCGCCCACTGGCCCCCCTTGGTCCTGTCAAGACCTTCCTTCAGGGCGTGGCTCACGCGGTTCCCCCGTACCGGCCTCCGGTACCGCCCTGGGACCTGAACCTGGTTCTCTCAGCGCTCCAGGCTTCTCCTTTCGAGCCTCTGCGGACGGTTTCCTTGCGACTTCTGTCCTGCAAGGTTATTTTCCTTGTAGCAGTCACCTCTCTTCGGAGGGTGTCCGAATTGGCTGCACTCTCCTGTCTGGAACCTTTCCTAGTGTTCCACCAGGACAAGGTAGTTCTTCGTCCGGTCCCTTCCTTCCTTCCTAAGGTGGTCTCCGCCTTTCATCTGAACGAGGACATCGTTCTCCCCTCTTTGTGTCCTTCCCCTTCCCACCCTAGGGAGAGGGAACTTCATCGCCTAGACGTTGTCAGGGCGCTCAAGGTTTACCTGGAGGTAACCGGCTCTTTCAGGCGTACTGACTCGCTCTTTGTGGTTCCGGAAGGGTCGCGCAGAGGGTTGGCGGCATCCAAAGTTGCTATCGCCCGTTTTGTCAAGATGGCTGTTACTGAGGCTTATCTCGCCAAGGGCAAGGTTCCGCCCCTCGGTGTTACCGCTCATTCCACTAGAGCGGTCGGGGCTTCCTGGGCTCAGAGAAATCGGGCTTCTACGGAGCAGATTTGCAAGGCGGCCACTTGGTCCTCCTTGCACACCTTCACCAGGTTTTACAGGGTGCATACTCATGCGTCGGCTGACGCTGCTTTAGGCCGTCTGGTGTTGCAGGCGGCAGTTGATTGATGCCTCCGGTGTTGGTCTAGTTTGTTCTGGTCCCTCCCTTCTGGGACTGCTCTGGAACGTCCCATGGTTTCCTGTGTCCCCCAAGGAATATGGGCGAGAAAAGGAGACTTTTGTATTACTTACCAGTAAAGTCTCTTTCTCGCTCTTCCTTGGGGGACACAGCACCCGCCCTTCATTTGGGTTTACAGTTGTGGTTCCGGCTTGGTTGCCCCCGTTGGGGCTTGACGGTTCTTTTTCCGGTTGGTGGTTATCTTTCACTACTTGGACACGCAACTGGCAGTCTCTTCTCCAGGCTGAAGGGTATAGCTGATGGAGGAGGGGCTTACAGCTTTCACTTAGTGTCACGCCTCCTAGGGAGCAGAGCTATACCCATGGTTTCCTGTGTCCCCCAAGGAAGAGCGAGAAAGAGACTTTACTGGTAAGTAATACAAAAGTCTCCTTTTTTGCATTCCTATGTCTCAGTCGTTAACCCTTTTGCTACCAACGCCGTACATGTATAGTGCTGGAGTAATGTGTAAACATGGCGCCCGCTTGCTCGTGCAGCGGGCGTCATGGCTGACAGGTCTCTGCTGTTTGCAATAATGCCAATCGCGGTAAATAAAGTGGAAATAAACTCATTTTAAAAAATACATGATTGTTCAAAATTAAAAAACTGATTTTATAGGCTCATATGTGAGCTTCAAAATCATTACAAAGAATAAAAAAATGTTAAATATAGAAAAAAATATAAGGTTAAAATATAAATAACCCCCCTTTCCGTATAAAAAAAAATAAAAATCCCTAAATAACAAAAAATATGGTATCACCATGACCAAAAGCGCCTGTACTATTAAAATATAAAAATCTCTTTCCAATACGGCGAATGACATAACGGAAAAAGGGTCAAAATAGCCCATTTGCCATTTTTTCATTGCTTCTCTTACTGAAAAAAATTTAATAAAACGTGATCAAAAAGTCGCACAGACTCCAAATGGTATCGATAAAAACTACAGATTGTCCGCAAAAAATGAGCCCCCACACAGCTTAGTAGATACAACTTTAAAATAGTTATGGCATTCAGCTTTTTTTTTTTCAAAGTTTAAATTTATTTTGACACTATTTAAATATAAAAAAAAACTATACATATGGGGTATCGTTGTAATCGTACTTACTCAGGGAATGAAGGGTGTGGGTCAGTTTTGACTCAAACGAAACGCTGTGAACAAAACCTAAAAAAAAATTAAATTTTGACTTTTTTTTTTTTTTTTTTTTATTGCTTCCCACTACATTGTATGCCATTATTTAATGGTGGCATTAGAAAGTACAACTTGTCCCGCAAAAACTAAACCCTCATACAGCAATGTGAACTGATATCTAAAATAGTTATTGCTCAAGTAAGTTAGGGAAGAAAAATAAAACCGAAAAAACCTCCAGTAGTGAAAAGGTTAACTTTTTTTTTTCTCCAACATTTTGATATAAATTTGTTTTCATTTTAGCGATGACTTGCTCGATGATTCAGATAGCGAGGAGCGATCAAGATCTGACTCAGTAACAGGTAATAAACACACAATATCATTTAAGACTGATTCTCTGTACTCTACTCCTGATGTCCAGCCAAGTGAATAAAACCTCCTGCCGTTGTGGTTCACTTCTTAGGCTACTTTCACACTCGCGTTTTGTGCGGATCCGTCATGGACGGATCCGTTCAGATAATACAGCCATCTGCATCCGTTCAGAACGGATCTGTTTGTATTTTCTTTAACGTAGCCATGACGGATCCGTCTTGAACACCATTGAAAGTCAATAGAGGACGGATCCGTTTTCTATTGTGGCAGATTTTGTCAGTAAAAACGGATCCGTCGCCATTGACTTTCGTTTGGCTCCGTTTCCATCAGACTGACACCAAAACGCTGCAAGCAGCGTTTTGGTGTCCGTCTCCAAAGCGGAATGGAGACTGAACTGATGCCTTCTGAGCGGATCCTTTTCCATTCAGAATGCGTTAGAATGCAACTGATCCGTTTTGGACCCCTTGTGAGAGCCCTGAATGGATCTCAAAAACGGAAAGCCAAAACGCGAGTGTGAAAGTAGCCTTAATCGTGTAAGGATTCTCTAATTTATCTAGATGGGGATAGTTTTCAGCTTCTGCATGTAAACCTGATTGTTACCATAAATGGACATCAAGGAGTTTGACAATGACGAGGAATGAAAAGTGCCCGTGCCGATTTTAGAAACACTTCATTATACAGTGATTGTTTTAGTTTGATTTCAGTGTTTCATGAATCCAGTATTTCAGGCGTGTTCTGTGTCTCTTTCCCTTGTTCTCACAATTGTTTGTCTCGCACAGGGCACACTTCTCAGAAGGAAACTCTGGAGATAGGCTTGGATATAACTGCTCTTAGTATACTGCAGCAGCCAGAGAAGCTACAGTGGGAGATTGTGGCTAATGTTCTTGAAGATACTGTAAAGGATTTAGAAGAACTTGGAGCAAATCCTGCTTTAGTTGGTTGTAAAAATGAAAAGACCAAGGAAAAACACTTAGAACAGCACAACATTCCCTTTCCTTGCTTACTGACCGGTGGTTTATTGACCTACAAGTCCCCCGTCTCCTCCCCCACAAGTAGCAATTCTCGCAGGTCGCTCGATGCTTTAAGCAGGACTCCCGGTGAGAGCTCCTCAGAGCAGGGCTCCACTGATAATGAATCTGGCACGAACTCTGATCTTAACTCTCCTATGGTGAAAAGGACGCTACCTATTTTACTGCTTTACAGCATTAAAGAGTCTGACGAAAAAGCAGGGAAACTTTTTTCTCATATGAACAATATTATGAGCAAAAGTCTACACGATGATGGATTTACTGTCCCACAAATCATTGAGATGGAGCTCGATAGCCAGGAGCAGTTGCTTCTTCAAGACCCCCCAGTCACTTACATCCAGCAGTTTGCTGAGGCCACAGCCAGTCTGACGTCCCCTGACACAGACAAGTGGACGTCTATGGTTCCCAAGCCTGGGACACTGGTGCAGTGCATGCGGCTGCCTAAGTTTGCAGAGGAGGAGAACCTCTGTGTAGATTCCATTATACCTTGCGCTGATGGCGTCCATCTCTTAATAGGTTTACAGAAATGTCCTGCCGAGTCCTTGAGTGCAATAAATCAAGTAGAGGCCTTGAATAATTTAAACAAATTGAATTCGGCTCTTTGCAGTAGAAGGAAAGGAGAAGCTGAGCACTGTCTCGGCAGTGTGAATGGGACAAGTATCAATGTTATCCCCTGTGAGTCTTCAGCCGATGTTCACGACCCTTTAATTATTCAACCAGTCCAGAGGAGTGTGAGTGGTGGATACTTGTTGATTTACAAAATGAATTATACAACCAGAATAGTGACTCTGGAAGAGCAACCGGTAAAAATCTTGCATATTAAAGACCCTCAGGATGCTATTACCTCACTTATTTTATTACAACCTGATATTTTAGATAACAGAGAGGACGACTGTGAGGAGTCTTCAGAAGACGCCCCACTGACTCCTAAAAATCTGGGCGGTAAAGAGAAGAAATTGGAATTGCATAGCCTAGGACATTTAGTGGTAACAACGCAAGGTGGATTTGTGAAAATTTTAGATCTTTCAACATTTGAGGTCATGGCTAAAGTGGATCCACCGAAAAAGGAAGGAACAGATGATGCTGACCCTTTTGTATCAGTTGTCTACTGTTCGGGCACAGACAGATTATGTGCCTGTACTAAAGGTAAGAATGGACATGAAGCGCCAAGTGCTTGTGATTAGGTGGTGTAAAATTGTGGTTTCAGGCTTCATTTTCATGTAAAGGTTTGGATTTGTAGTACAAACTCATTCACCTTTTTTGGGCATCCAGCTGGTTTTGTGGTAAAGTAACTCTATGAATGGAGGATTGAGTGACTTTTTTTTTCCTCTGTACATGTCAATAAGGCTCCATTCACACGTCCGTAGCGTGTTTTGAGGATCCATGGATCCGCAAAACACGGACACCGGCAATGTGCGTTCCGCATTTTGTGAACCGCACATCGCCGGCACTAATAGAATATGCCTATTCTTGTCTGCAATTGCGGACAAGAATAGGACATGTTCTATTTTTTTCGGGAACGGAATTGCGGACCCGGAAGTGCGGGTCTGCAATTCCGTATCCTGGCAGCACATCGTGCGGCCCCATAGAAATGAATGGGTCCGCAATTCCGTTCCGCAAAATGCGGACGTGTGAATGGGGCCTAAAAGTCTACTTTTCATACTAAACACACAATATGCACACTTGTCCGTAATGTGCCAGTGAATTTTCATTATATTTTTGTTCATAAAACTTTTGAGAATTGAGAGTAAATTAAAATCCACCTTTCCTTTTAAACATTAGTCGCCGCCATCAGAATAATGCACAGTGTTATATTTATAACAAATCTTTTCGTGTTGTATTGCAGCTGTCGTGCTCTTCTCTGTATAATTTTCTTTATGTATTTTTTTTTGGCACTTGCTGTTTTTGGCTACTGGTTAAGGTCTTCCTTCTCTTCTATTCATATACTGTATGTGGCTTGGCAGCCGTGCTGTCATACTACTACGCTGTTTTATACAGAGTCGCAATAAGGCTGCTATAGAGGTCCATGAGGCTGAATCTGAACATATCTAAAAAAGGGCCCGTTCACATTTGCATTTCAATTGCCGGATACAGCCGTGTACTGCCAGGTCCCCATTAACTATAATGTAATCTGGCCACTTTTCCGGCATAAATGCTGGGTTTTGGCCGCACAAATATCGCTGGATGCAGCAGTTTTAGTCCGACTGACAGACGCCATTTATTCCGGAACAGCCCATCAGATCAGGCTCCCGGATTTACAGTGCTATTGTGAACGTAGCCTAAAATTGTAGCTTTCTCCATCAGACTCCTCTGGATATGCCATAAGTGTCTTAGATTGAAAGTGTGATAGATGGAACGTTTATTCTTTGACAAATCTGCCGTGGTTTTTAAGTTTTTTTTACGGTGCTTAGAATGCAGTGAGTGTGCTATTTTTATAGTATTGGTCATATATAGTTTAATTTTTTTTATTTTTTATTAGAGGTGGGTCGAATCCAATTTTTTTCGAATCCAAAAAGGTTCTCGAATATATCGAATCTTTCGAATCTCGAATCCTACGAATCCTGTACATAATTGTGTGAACGGTGTAAGAAACAGTCAGACCGCGTCAGTTTGTCTGAACCTCCGCCTCCACCCCCCAGTCACAGTCGCACCCTCTACGGCCTTGATCGTTACGCCCCCGCTCCTATCACTACAGAACATACAGGGTAATACAGCGCCACATACCTCTTACATCCAGTGACGTCTCCTTTGATGTAGATGTTCTCTTTCCTCATCTTCTCCCTTCAGACCAGACTACCATTTTTCAGCCATTTTTCGTCTCTGCAGTTTGACCAAAAAAAATAAAAATCTTAGTTTACTACTTTTCCATCATCCTCGCATCTTCTGGACAAATCATCCTACCACCCGCAATACTGTGCCGCTGTGCTCCCCAATACTATACTGCAGAAACAGATAATACCCCTGATAATACTAGTACCACACAGAGCCCCCCATATAAAATACCCCTTCTTTGTGGCCTCAGTAGATGCCCCCATAGTGCCCCCAAATAATGTGCCAATAAGAAGTGGCCCCACAGTGCCACCCAATAATGTGCCAGTAAGTGTCCCCATAGATGCCCCCCTAATCATGTGCCAGTATCAAGTGCCTCCCCCCCCCCCCATGTGCCAGTATCAAGTGCGCAGTGCCTCCCCCCCCAATGTGCCGGTATCATAGTGCCATCTCCCCCCCCAATGTGCCAGTATCATAGTGCCATCTCCCCCCCAATGTGCCAGTATCATAGTGCCATCTCCCCCCCAATGTGCCGGTATCATAGTGCCATCTCCCCCCCCTATGTTCCAGTATCATAGTGCCATCTCCCCCCCCAATGTGCCAGTATCATAGTGCCATCTCCCCCCCAATGTGCCAGTATCATAGTGCCATCTCCCCCCCCAATGTGCCAGTATCATAGTGCCATCTCCCCCCATAATGTGCCAGTATCATAGTGCCATCTCCCCCCATAATGTGCCAGTATCATAGTGCCATCTCCCCCCATAATGTGCCAGTATTATAGCGCCATCTCCCCCCATAATGTGCCAGTATTATAGCGCCATCTCCCCCCATAATGTGCCAGTATCAGTGCCATCTCCCCCCATAATGTGCCAGTATCAGTGCCATCTCCCCCAATAATGTGCCAGTATCAGTGCCATCTCCCCCAATAATGTGCCAGCATCAGTGCCATCTCCCCCCGTAATGTGCCAGTATCATAGTGCCTTCCCCCCCCAATGTGCCAGTAGTATCATAGTGCCTTCCCCCCCCAATGTGCCAGTAGTATCATAGTGCCTTCCCCCCTCCCAATGTGCCAGTAGTATCATAGTGCCTTCCCCCCTCCCAATGTGCCAGTAGTATCATAGTGCCTTCCCCCCCCCCAATGTGCCAGTAGTATTATAGTGCCTCCCCCCCCCCAATGTGCCAGTAGTATTATAGTGCCTCCCCCCCTCCCCCCCCCCAATGTGCCAGTAGTATCATAGTGCCTCTCACCAACAGATAAAAAAACAAAACACTTTTACTTAGCTCCGCTGCGATGCAGGCCTCTTCTGGCCTGTGTCCCGCGCTGTACGGCTCAGGCGTCATTGCGCCGCCTGCACAGCCTCAGATAGGCTGCCGGCACAAGGCCCGCAGCCTATCAGAGGGACAGGGAAAGGAAATGCCTCTCCCTCCCCTGTCGCAGCAGCGAAGCGCTCATCTTCTGCTGTGCCCTGCCGCCGCCACCACCAGTCTGGGCCCCGCCGGGATTCGTCGGATTCGTATCCGGTAAATTACGTCGGGATTCGAGTCCACGAATCCAGCAAGATTCAGTGGATTCGACGAATCCCCCGTCCCATCTCTATTTTTTTTATGTTTTGAGTGGTATTAGAACTTGCGATCTGTTGAGTGCTTACATAATACGTGATCCAATAGGTTGATGTACTTTGCAGACCTTTGAGCTTTGTCAGGCCTCAGCGGTGGTTTCTTCAGCACCAATATACAGCGGACACCATTTCCATGCCATCCCACATTGTACATTTATGATACCAGGGTTGTAAATGAGCTCGAGAGGTAGTTCAGGGCTTACTCCTAGGAAAGATATTTGCTGCATGTCCATATCTGTATCAATTCTATTCATTCAAGTTCACTTGTGGCAGATTAGTCGCTGACATTTCTACAACTGGAGACATCTAATTGTTTCTGCAGCGTGTGAATGGATTTCTGCAAACCCTATTCAGATCAGTGGGGCAATAACAAAAATTATGTGCAGCCTGTGAATAGACTGTTATTGGATGGCTTGGTAAGTTACACACACAAGGTAGTATGCCGGCATACCAGGGTATGTTAGGGTTAGAGATGAACAGAGTTGCTGCTCAAGAGGCTGCCCCTGTCTCTTGAGTCACCTGGCTCTGACAAGCTCGTGTCTGTGCTGTTTTTCCGAGTAGCGGTGCGAGCATAGAGGCTTTGTTGCTACTGTGGAGCAGCAACTGTGCATGCGCCACTTTCTTAAAGTGTAGTGGCGCATGGCCAGCAAAACCTCTGTGCTTGTGCCTCGGCTTGGAGCAGTGGCACAGGCGCAAGCTTGTAAGATCCGGGTGAGATTTCCGGCCTAGTCAATTTAGCATCAGAGGGGAGCCACTTGAGCAGCGGGGACAGTTCCTTGCGGCTCAAGAACTCTGAACAAATCAATTTGCTCATCTCTAGTTAGGATATGGCAAAGTGTAATGGTTAGGGAAAAGTGAGAGAATGTTTACTGATTGTAAGACCACAAAAAACACAGCCAGATTTGATATGTCCATAACCATAGTGATCTCTACAATAATAAATGCATGTGATATTTTAAGAATAGCCTAAAAAATAGGATTATGGCTAAGGTCTACTTTCACACTAGCGTTAATATTTTCTGGTATTGAGATCCGTCATAGGGTCTCAATTCCCGGGAAAAAAAACCCGCTTCAGTTTTGTCCCCATTCTTGGTCAATGGGGACAAAACGTAACTGAACAGAACGGAATGCTCCAAAATGCATTCTGCTCCGTTCTCATACCGGAGAGCAAACAGCAGCATGCGGAGCAAGACTGATCCGTCATGACCCACAATGCAGATCAATGGGGACTGATCCGTTTTCTGACACAATAGAAAACTGATCCGTCCCCCATTGACTTTCAGGGGAGTTCATGACTGATCCGTCCTGGCTATGTTAAAGGGGTTCTGCAGTTTGCTTAAACTGATGATCTATCCTCTGGATAGATCATCAGCATTGTTGGATCTGACCATAGCACATCACCAATCGGTTTAATTAAAGGGATTGCAGCACTGGCTAAATTTAGGGATAGACCTTCAGTTTCAGTTCTAGAAAACCACCATGAGAGGGGTTTTCCTGTTTCCTGATATTGAACATTCATGCTGGGACAAGCACAGCTCAATTCAAAGTAGTGGCCGTGCCAGGTTACTGCAGCTCGTCTTACCAGGAGTAACCCAGCACAGCCACTGCACTTGAATGGCGGCGTGACCGCATTATTCCAAGAAACAGAGGAGAAATCACTGTAAGAAATTGTGGGGAATAATCGCTGGTGAAACCTGCTTTTACTTTCAGCTGCATTCACTGCATCCCCATTTCTAAGGGAGAGATATGTACTAAACATAAAAAAAATCCACAAAATAGTGTAAAAATTGCAGTTTTTTATCTTTTCCTCCATAAATAAAATAAGTTCTTTAATACACTATATATACCCCAAAATCTTTCCTTATAAAACCTACAACTAATCCCCAAAAATATATAGCTTTTTTTTTAATACAAACGGGGAAAATATCGATGTTCCTGAAGGCTAAAATTGTCACTAAAGGGTTAAAAATGCAATAGTGTCCCCTGAGTTGTGTGCCAACAAGATTTATTGCAGACACTAAATCTACAATAAAAAAAGTGATATTTTGGGATGGTTTTTCCAATTTTAACGGGACTGTTAGGAGGTTAAAATATGTGCAGTTTTGTTCTGTCAGCTTTAGGCTAGGGCTACACGATGACACACAGGGCACAACTACACGGCAACTTGTGTGTCACTCGACATTTTGTCGCACCAATGTTGCGCAACAATTTTTATAATGAGTCTATGGCAGGGATGGCCAACCTGAGGCTCTCCAGTTGTTGCAAAACTACAACTCCCATCATGCCCGGTCAGTCTACAGCTATCAGCCTACAGCAGGGCATGATGGGAGTTGTAGTTTTACAACAGCTGGAGAGCTTCAGGTCGGCCATGCCTGGTCTATGGTGTCGCACTGATCTTAGATTGATTTTTTGCTACTGTCGTGTCGCAGTCGTATGTCGCAGTGCGACACCATAGACTATCATTATAAAAATTGTGGCGCAAAATTGGTGCGACACATGTCGTCGTGTAACCCTGGCCTTATGCCACAACTGACAATTTATTTGTGACACCTTCTTCCCCTTTTTCTTTCAGGTGGAGAACTTCATTTTCTTCAAATTGGAGGAACATGTGATGATCTTGATGAAACGGATATCCTTGTTGATGGGTCATTGACAAAGGGGGTAGAGCAGTTAACAGAAGGCATCAAGCCGTTGTCAAACCCTTCAAGTCCTGGTATCACAAGTATGTACATGTGTGCAAAATTACCACAACTTATTTTGCCTATTTGTATTAAAGTGTAAGTGTCATTTATTTTTTCTAATGTGTAGTGAAGATGCTGCAGTTCACTGTTGCTGCCCTTATTGCCTCCCTCCTATAGAGGCCGAAAACTGACCAAATATACTATATAATGTATTGTTAGGACTATAAGATGCACCTAGGACTTGGAGGAGGAAAATAAGAAAAAATAATAATTTCATCAGACCTCCAAGCTCCATCAGCCTGGGATCAGACCCCCCCCCCCCCCCCCCCCCCCTCCTCCCAATCGTCCTCGGATCAGAACCCTCATCAGCCATTTAAAAAATAATAATAATTATAATAACAACTTGCCTCGCTTGCTCTGGACGGTGCTGCCACTCGCTTACCGCTCACCAGAGACGGTGAGTAGAGCCAGCGAAACACTTATATATATATATATATATATATATGTCAGTTTTAGGCCTGTATAGGAGGGGGACTGTGAGGGCGGCAGCAGTGAACTGCAGTGTCCTCACAGTTCAGTACTAATATTTCGAAGCAATGCTTATTTAGAGCGCTGCCAAGGGGTAACTTCAGAGCGGTTTTTCTCATAGAAGTGTACAAATTCACTAAATAATGTACAATACAAAAAAAATCTCCGTCACTGGCCCTACACAGTAAAAAGAAAATGGAAGTTACACTTTGAGGAATCTGTGGCATCGGTCTGGATTTGTTTTGCATGCTGAAATTGGATTTCTTCTGCTGAATATTTTTTATGTATGCTATTTAATAGGTTTTTGGATTTTCTCCTCAGGTGTGGACCTTTTAGTGGAGCAGCAATTCTCCCTGGAAATGTTGACCTGCTTAGTAGAACTAACTCGTTTTGAGACTCTGATACCAAGGTTTTCTGCAACTGTGCCACCATGCTGGGTGGAAGTTCAGCAGGAACAACAACAAAGACGCCATCCCCAACATTTGCACCAGCAGCACCATGGCGATGCTGCCCAGCACACCCGTACTTGGAAACTGCAGAATGACAGGTATTCTCCTGCTTTAAGTCAGTCATGTAAAATAGTTCTGAGTGTAATAATTCTATTTGTGAGTTTACCTTTTATCTGGACAAAAATAAAGTATAATCCCTGCAATGTGGCTTGTTCAGTTTTAAAGGGGTTTTGCCATCACATACAATGGAGGCATATCGCTAGGATATGCCCCAATTGTCTGAGACAACGAGAATGAAGCGTGGAAATTAATGAATGGAGGGCGGCTGCGCTTGCGCCCTCCATTTCAATGGGGGTGCGGAAAATAGCCGAGCTCAGCTATTTCTGCCTGCCCTATAGAAATGAATGGGAGCAGGGGCCGCGCGTGTGCAGTGCACTTCCGTTCACTTGTATGGGAGCAGTGCTTAGTGGTGGACGGAGGGGGGTCCTCTAGCCACAATTCTCCCCGCCCCATTCTCCTTGTAGGTGAGGGTCCCAGAGGTGGGACCTGCACCTATCGGACAATGGGGGCATATCCTAGCGATATACCCCCATTGTATGTGATGGGAATACCCTTTTAACCCCTTAAGGACTTGGCCATTTTTTGCAAATCTGACCAGTGTGACTTTAAGTGCTGATAACTTTAAAACGCTTTGCCTTATCCAGGCCATTCTGAGATTGTTTTTTCGTCACATTTTGTACTTCAGGACACTGGTAAAATGAAGTAAAAATGTCATTTTTATTTATAAAAAAATACCAAATTTACCAAAAATTTGTAAAAAAAAAATGTAAATTTCCTACTTTCAATTTCTATACTTCTATAATACATAGTAATACCTCCAAAAATAGTTATTACTTTACATTCCCCATATGTCTACTTCATGTTTGGATCATTTTGGGAATGATATTTTATTTTTTGGGGATGTTACAAGGCTTAGAAGTTTAGAAGCAAATCTTCAAATACCCAATTTTTAGGGACCAGTTCAGGTCTGAAGTCACTTTGCGAGGCTTACATAATAGAAACCACCCAAAAATGACCCCATTCTAGATACTACACCCCTCAAGGTATTCAAAGCTGATTTTACAAACTTTGTTAACCCTTTAGGTGTTCCACAAGAATTAATGGAAAATAGAGATACAATTTCAAAACTTCACTTTTTTGGCAGATTTTCCATTTTAATAATTTTTTCCAGTTACAAAGCAAGGGTTAACAGCCAAACCAAACTCAATATTTATGGCCCTGATTCTGTAGTTTACAGAAACACCCCATATGTGGTCGTAAACTGCTGTACGGGCACAGGGCAGGGCGCAGAAGGAAAGGAAAGCCATAGGGTTTTTGGAAGGCAGATTTTGCTCGACTGTTTTTTTTTTGACACCATGTCCCCCCTGATGCACCCCTAGAGTAGAAACTCCAAAAAAGTGACCCCATTTTAGAAACTACGGGATAGGGTGGCAGTATTGTTGGTACTAGTTTAGGGTACATATGATTTTTGGTTGCTCTATATTACACTTTGTGAGGCAAGGTAACAAGAAATATTTTTTGTTATTTACAACATTCATCTGACAGGTTAGATCATGTGATATTTTTATAGACCAGGTTGTCACGGATGCGGCGATACCTAATATGTATACTTTTTTATTTATTTATGTAAGTTTTACACAATGATTATTTATTTTTTTTTTAAATAAAAAAAATCATGTTTTAGTGTTTCCATAGTCTGAGAGCCATAATTTTTTCAGTTTTTGGGCGATTACCTTGGGTAGGGTATGATTTTTGCGGGATGAGATGATTTTATTGGCACTATTTTGGGGTGCGTGTGACTTTTTGATAGCTTACTATTACACTTTTTGTGATGTAAGGTGACAAAAAATAGCTTTTTTTTTTACAGTTTTTTAAATTTTTATTTTTTTACGGTATTCACCTGAGGGGTTATGTCATGTGATATTTTTATAGAGCAAGTTATTACGGACGCTGCGATACCTAATATGTGTACTTTTTTTATTTATGTAAGTTTTACACAATATCATTTTTAGTGTCTCCATATTCTGAGCCATAGTTTTTTTATTTTTTGGGGCGATTGTCTCAGGTAGGGGCTCATTTTTTGTGGGATGAGGTGACGGTTAGATTGGTACTATTTTGGTGGGCAAACGCCTTTTTGATCGCTTGCTGCTTGTTCTTTTTGTGATGTAAGGTGACAATTTTTTTTTTTTTATTTTGCACTGTTTTTATTTTTAATTTTTTACAGTGTTCATATGAGGGGTTTGGTCATGTGATATGTTTTATAGAGCCGGTCGATATAAATCCCCCCCCCCCCCCTTTTTTTTTTACCAATTTTTTTTTTAAACTTTTATTTGGGGAAAATGACGTTTTTGTTTATTTTTACCTGAAACTTGAAATTTTTCGGGGGGAAAACTCTATTTATAGCTTTTTTTTTACTTTATTTTTTGCCCCACTTTGCGACTTCAATTTTTGGGGGTCTAATCCCTTTTACAATGCATTATTATACTTCTGTATTGGAATGCATTGGCTGTATGAGTAATACTGTGAGTATTACTCATACAGCTTCCGGCCTGTGAGATCCAGGGGGCTGGATCTCACAGGCTCGTCACCGGAAGGCAGTGCAGATGCCTAAGGAAGGCATCGCGCTGCCTTCCATGCCATCGGGTCCCCCCTACAGCCGCATGGGGACCCGATGGCACCTCCGAACACCGCTGCCACATAAGGTAAAAGCCGCAAACCGTAGGTCTGAATTGACCTGCGGTTTGCGGCGATCGCCGTCACGGGACCCCTCCCCGGCGCTGTGACAGGATGCCCGCTGAATGATTTCAGCGGACATCCTGTTCCGATCACCGCCCGCAGCGCCGCAATCTAGTTTTAAACTTAGGACGTACCGGTACGCCCTGAGTCCTTAAGGACTCGGCAAACATGGCGTACTGGTACGTCCTAAGTCCTTAAGGGGTTAAAGTGATGTCCAAAAAATTCGCATTTTTGCCTTAGTTTAAACCATCGGTTCACATTAATGGCCCTTGTGCCAGCATGACCAGAAGCTGTGAGTACAGCTTAACATCTTGTGTAGCGATGGGGATCAGAAGATACTCAGATTCGGGCATTTTAACCTTAGGTTCCTTTAATTCCATGCAATAGTTTAGACTGACCCTTGTTATGGGTTATGCCAACCTGTGCCTAAGCTCCCTGGGTAACTTGCTGCATATGTGGTAATATAAGTAAAAAATATTGATATTCTATATATTAACTTATGTTCAGTGGTTTTTGACCCCGTCTAACTAATAAGACGTTCCTTCCACTGATGTCACGTCCACTTCTCTTCTGGGCGGTCAGTAGTCATTCCCGGAATCCTTCTGCTGCTTATGACTGGACCCTCTATAGAGAACACTTGCCCCTTGACTAAAACACCTGCACTGCCCTGGGTGGTGACGCACTCCAACTGGAAAACAGAAGAGAAGTGGATGTGACTTTAATCTTACACATAGGTAGTATGGTCATTGGTTTACTTCAGTTCTAAAATCTGTTGTGTTCACTTGTTTCCTTTTTGTGATAGTCCAGTTATTTTATCATTTCGATTTGTATCTTGATGGCCATGTTTTATTTGTCCTTAGCACCAGCTGGGATGAACACGTCTTTGAACTGGTGTTACCAAAAGCCTGTATGGTGGGGCATGTTGACTTCAAGTTTTTGCTGAATTCAAACATCACTAACATTCCACAAATCCAAGTGACATTGCTCAAAAACAAGGCACCGGGATTAGCCAAAGTTAATGGTAAGATCTTCCCCTTTCTAATCTCCCTTTTCTACTCCCTGTCCCAATCTGATTTTCCCTCACCGATGAAATTTGAGGTGTTGGAGAGCACTTTCATGTATTTTCTGTGTGCTGAAACACCAGTTTTTATAAGGCCTCATGCACACAACCATATCCTTTGTGTGGTCCGCAAATTGTGGGCCCGCAGAACCCAGATCCCCCCCGTGTGCATGAAATTTTTTCCCTCTAGAAATGTCCTATTTTTAGGGCAGGTGTAGGGCATGTTCTAGCTTTCCAGAGGAGCTGCAGAATGATCACATGGTTGGGTCCGCAAAAACCTTATTTGTATAAAGGTAAAAAGAAACAACATTTCTTAGTATTAAAGGGGTTTTCTGAGACTTTGATACTGATGGCCTATCATCAGGATGGGTCATCAGTATCTGATCGGTGGGGGTTCAACACCCAGGACACCCGCTGCTCAGCTGTTTGAAAAGGCAATGGCGTTCCTGTGAGTGCTGCGGCCTTCTTGCAGATTACCAAGCACAGCACCTTACCTTGTATAGTGGCTGTGCTTGGTATCGCGCTCATTCTATTCACTTCAAGCATAGCCTCCGTACAATGTATGACGCTCTGCTTGGTAAGCAGCGAGAAGGTCAATACACTCACAGGAGTGCCACTGCCTTCTCAAACAGCGGATCGGCGGGGTCCTGGATGTTGGATCTCCACTGGTCAGATAGTGATCGGAAAACCCCTTTTAAAGGACTGGATCTCCACAAGTAAAGTATGGTTAGGTTTCTGGGCACCTATGCGTACATGGCAGTATGCTGCTTGCTTTTTTAAACCGATTTTGGAGATGACCATCTCCCTTTAAAGATCAGGAAATAATCCATGGGCAGCACTTTTGTTCCAGTGGCGCGTGCTGGATCATTCTCTTACCTGCAGACATCCAATGTCGGGCTGCCCTAAACGTCTGATCATTGCCCAGTCCTCAGATCATTAGGCATGTTTGAGGCAGTTTGCTGAGTATAATTCTACCTACTAGTTAGGCTATCATAGTGATCATCTTTACTATGGTAGGTCTGAGAAGCTCTCTATTTGCGCTGTATCTCAGAGGGACACTGCAGCCTGTTTCCTCCCAGATAAAGTCGCACCAATTTTTCACTTAGAAAATATATCAAAGTAGATCACATGGCCATTTGGTCCTTCTTGGCCAGTAAGCCAAGAAGAAAAATGCTCAATTTGCATAGAGGCTGCTGCTTCTTGGGGGCACTCGGAGGCTTGTTGTGCTTAAGACATTTGTTAGATGTCCTTGGTTAAAGGAATCTGTCTTGGTGAAAGATTCCCTTTAAATCTGTGTGAACCTGTTGTGTGTTCTAACACAGGGTTTGTTTCCCATTCTAGAGACACCAGTGGATAGACACATATCCTTTCCTCTGTCCGCAGCCTTCAATGTTGAAGTGCAGAGAAATGGAAAGCCTACTCTGGTGGATCTAAATGAGGACATGCAGAACATGGATGTGGAGGATTCTCTGTGTAAGTATTAAATGTAGTCTGTAAACCCAAAATTCCTAAATCATTTACAGCCACTGCTCAAATTCCCCCCCCCTCCCAAAAAGTTATAAATAATAAAATAATTAATTTAAAAGTGGCTTCATTGTCTTTGGTCTTGTTTGACCAAAGAATGTGGCTATTACCCTTGCTCATTTGCAGATAGAACTCTTGAGTCTGGTATTTGGTCACCAGCTCTTTTAATGTTGAGTATGACTTCACTTCATTTTCTGGGTTAAGCATGTTGAAATGGTTTTTTAGCGTCAGACAGAATATTATTTTTGCGCTACTATTTTAGTATTTCTGCATGTACATAGTAGATTGTCTATTTCCAGTAAAATGTATTTTTCCTTGTTCAGGCCCACGGTTGTGCCCATTTTTGGAAGAACACAAAGAAGATATCCTATGTGGTCCAGTGTGGCTGGCAAGTGGTCTTGATCTATCAGGTCATGCGGGAATGCTGACCTTGACAAGTCCTAAGCTTGTAAAAGGTAGGTCTAAAATTACCTCGCCCAAATATACGAAGCAGCAAGGCTCGTCAAACCTCATTATTGAGCAACCATGAATTTATTAATCTTCTCTATAATCTTCTGGTTTTTACTTCAGTTGAAACCTTTAAACTATATTTTATATGCAGGTATGGCCGGAGGCAAGTATCGGTCCTTTTTAATTCATGTGAAGGCTGTGAATGATAGAGGATCAGAAGACCTTTGCAATGGTGGAGCCAGACCAGTTGTAAGGATGCCCTCTTTAAAACCACAGAGTGTAAAGGGGCACTCTCTTGCTTCATTGTTGGCTAAGGTGGTACCAGGCAAGGTATAAAACCTTAACACGCAGTTGCTGTTTTTTTTTCCATTTTGGGTAACTAGAAAATGTCTTAATTGGAAATTCTTTGTTTTTCACCTCCTCCTGAAGGACAAATCCACATCAAAACTTGATAACAGCACCTCGTCCCGGAAAGTCGATAACCTCAGGGGGTGTGACCTCCTCCAGGAAGTGTCTGTAACAATACGACGCTTCAAAAAAACCTGTATTCCAAAAGAAAGGTTTGTTGTGTTCAGGTTTAGTTGATGTATAGCAAACAAAACCGTTGCTCTAAAGCTGTTGATTGAAAGGGTCACAATCATTGCACACAATAAGGGGTGAGCGAATTTCATATTTTGAAGTTCATGTTGTGGTATTTACTAAATTGCGTTATGGATGCCGTTACCACGGACCAGAACGCAATTCCATGACTGACTGCATAACGGAATGCCTTCATTCCGTCATAATAGAAGTCTATGGCCTGCATAACGGATTTGTGCGGTTTACGTTATGCTGGAGTCATTCCTCCTTCATTTAGTTAGATGGATTATTGGTAGCCCATTCCTGATTACACAGAGATACCTGCTGCCGATAATTGTACGTCTGTCATCCTGATAAAATATGCAAATCAGCCAGCAAGTGATTCCTAGTATATCAGCTGATCGGCAGCACGATTATACAGGCCACATATCATGAATGAGCGTAGCTATGAAGACTTGTTCCCAGTAATTGTCCCAAATATCGTGCTGCAGCATGGCCCCTGAAACCAAAGAGTTATACTTACCTGCTCCCTGCTGCTCTAGTCCTCCCCACTGCCTCCATCTTCTGATCCCCATGCTGTTTACACCTGGCTGTACATTACCATGGTCACATGCACCTCTCCAGCCAATGACTCAGCAGTGATGTGGCCACAGGCAGCATGTCACTGCTGAAGCCAGTCATTGACTGGAGCGGTGTATGTGACCATGTCCATGTACAGCCAGGTGTAAACAGCGCAGGAACCGGAAGATAGGGGCAGAGCAGCACGGAGCAGAGCAGCACGGAGCAGGTAAGTATGAATCTTCTGTTTCAAGAACCATGCTGCAGTGGAGACATTTCCTTCCATCCTGCCTCTTATTCATAAATCGGCGTTTTCCTTAACTGCAGAGCATGGCGGTCACTGGTTATTACCACCACCTACCAATCCAATTATAGGTGCCATGTAATAAACAGTAAGCACTTTTCCGTACTAGCGGAGCGAGCGCTCGTTATTAACACTTTAATGACCAGGCCTGAAAAGCCCTCAATGACCAGAAGCTTTTTTGTGATTTAGCGCACATGGTGGTTCAAACAGTTTTATTTGTTGGACTATTAAAAGCATTTTTGCAACAATTTTTTACATGACACATAGTAGGCCTTTATAACTTTTTTTTTTTTTTGTTTTATTTGGGGGAAACTGTACAAAACATTTTTTTTTCTAAACTATAGCCCCTATGTAAATGGACATCAAAATAAATTATTATAATTTGTGTTTGTCGTTTTGTAATATAATATGTATAGTTTCACGTGAATGGAGTGATAATGGTGACAGTTTTGGTTGGTGTGTTTTTTTCTTGTATGTATTTTATTTTTTTTAATCTCTTTTTTTAACTTCATTTTTAATGTATTTCTGCTACATAATATGTCCTCCAAGAGGTCCTAAAAATACTTTTGGAGGACACTTTTTTTTATTTATTTTATTATTTACTTTTATTTGTATTTTATTAATATTATCATTTTTTAAAATATATTTTCACTACATATGTCCCTCGAGGTCATAAAAAGACTGTTGGGGGGGGACAATGGACACTTATTTCACACATTTTTCTTTTTATTTATTTTTTCTTTTATTTGTATTTTATTTTATTTTTTTTCATAATTTTCAATTTCTCGCCCAGTTTCCTTGGGGGACACAGAAGACCTTGGGTATAGCTCATCTCCCTAGGAGGCGTGACACTAAGTGAAGACTGTTAAGCCCCTCCTCCACAGCTATACCCTCAGCCTGGAGAGAGAGACTGCCAGTTTTTGCTTAGTGTCCAAGGAGGCAAGACACTCCCTGCTCTGCAGGGCTGCTTTCTCCTTGTTTCAATTTTAGTTTTTTACTTTTTTATTTTATTTTTGTTCCAGATCATCAGGGATAACAGAGACGCACTAGACCTCTCTGTTCTCCCGGGGTTGAGCTGCGCCAGTGCCGGTCACCCGCACTGCTGCCTCCCCCACAGAAGGCAAGGTGGATCAGGGCAGCCTCGCTCCCCTACATCCCGCCAGCGCAAGGGTCGCCCGCACGCCAAGTCCCTCTCCCAGCGTCCTGCCACTACGGTGCCAGTAGCTGAAGGGGCGACCCTGCTGGAACGGACCGAGGGTGAAGACGACTATGGTGAGAGAGAGGCTTCTCCAGCCCTACGTCCCCCGTCCCCCCCCGGTCTCCTGCGTGCCTGACCCTATACTGGGCCTATGGACCCTTCTGCCCATGCTAGACCTAGGCTGGCTCCTGGGCTGTCGCAGGGCGACATTCTGCTCCCTCTCTCCTGGCCTCCAGGACATTGGCACCCTTCTCCCTACAAGAAGAATGCCTAGGGAGCTGCGGAGGTCCGCAGCTAGCTGCCCCTGATGGAGGGGTTATGCAGGCGTCCACCCTCACAGACCCGGTCTCAGGGTCCCCCTCCCTCTTACCGGCCACTACTTCAGGGCCAGAGGGCCCGCGCCTTGCTGCCACTGACCCTCCCTACTCTCACGGACACCGTTCCAGGGGAAAGGAGGTTGTAGCTGCCGGCCATATGGAGCGCTGTTCTAGGCAGGTGCCCGCTCCAGGGGTGAAATGGCTGCCGGGTGCAGGGTCCTCACTTCCGGACAGCTGGGTGGGCACCGTGGCCTGCAAAATGAGCGCTTCAACAGCCCCGGCCGACCGTCGGAACAAAACTTGTGTTCCACTTCAAGGCCGCGATCCCGCTCTATCCGGGTCCCCGGCTCGCGGGGTGGGCACCCGCGGCCTGTATGTGCCGCTCCGTAGGCCCGGCTGGTACTTTCAGTACTGTGCGGCCCCGGTCATCCGGGCGCCGCTAAAAATTTAGGCCCCGGCTCTTACGGCCCGCGGGGTGGGCACCCGCGGCCGGTATGTGCCGCTCCGTAGGCCGGCCGGTACTTTAAATACTGTGCGGCCCCGGTCAGCCGGGCGCCGCTAAAAATTTAGGCCCCAGCTTCACGCTACTAGGCCGCAAATTCAGGCCTCTGTTGGAGGGGGCTGGAACTTCTCCAGGCGCGAATTCTTCCCGCCTGGAGGTTCCCCCGCCCCCAGAGGATCGCAGTGCCGCCCCCCAGGCCGGATCCCTGTTAACCCTTTGGGTACAGGCCGGCTTCCGATGAGCCTGTATGGGTGGATCTGTGCCCTGTAGGTGGCCCCCCCTTTTATTTTATTTTTTTCTGCCTCAGTGAGGCTGTGTGTTAAAA